>NW_027189131.1:4740098-4894472 GCF_040958095.1 Procambarus clarkii
CATCAACACAAGACAGAACACGAAACAATGGATATTGAATAGAAGTGTTTGTAGAAAGCCTATTGGTCCATATTTCTTGATGCTTCTATATTGGAGCGGAGTCTTGAGGTGGGTAGAATATAGTTGTGCAATAATTGGCTGTTGATTGCTGGTGTTGACTTCTTGATGTGTAGTGCCTCGCAAACGTCAAGCCGCCTGCTATCGCTGTATCTATCGATGATTTCTGTGTTGTTTACTAGGATTTCTCTGGCGATGGTTTGGTTGTGGGCAGAGATTATATGTTCCTTAATGGAGCCCTGTTGCTTATGCATCGTTAAACGCCTAGAAAGAGATGTTGTTGTCTTGCCTATATACTGGGTTTTTTGGAGCTTACAGTCCCCAAGAGGGCATTTGAAGGCATAGACGACGTTAGTCTCTTTTAAAGCGTTCTGTTTTGTGTCTGGAGAGTTTCTCATGAGTAGGCTGGCCGTTTTTCTGGTTTTATAGTAAATCGTCAGTTGTATCCTCTGATTTTTGTCTGTAGGGATAACGTTTCTATTAACAATATCTTTCAGGACCCTTTCCTCCGTTTTATGAGCTGTGGAAAAGAAGTTCCTGTAAAATAGTCTAATAGGGGGTATAGGTGTTGTGTTAGTTGTCTCTTCAGAGGTTGCATGGCTTTTCACTTTCCTTCTTATGATGTCTTCGACGAACCCATTGGAGAAGCCGTTATTGACTAGGACCTGCCTTACCCTACAGAGTTCTTCGTCGACTTGCTTCCATTCTGAGCTGTGGCTGAGAGCACGGTCGACATATGCGTTAACAACACTCCTCTTGTACCTGTCTGGGCAGTCGCTGTTGGCATTTAGGCACATTCCTATGTTTGTTTCCTTAGTGTAGACGGCAGTGTGGAAACCTCCGCCCTTTTCCATGACTGTTACATCAAGAAAGGGCAGCTTCCCATCCTTTTCCATCTCGTAAGTGAAACGCAGCACGGAACTCTGCTCAAATGCCTCCTTCAGCTCCTGCAGATGTCTGACATCAGGTACCTGTGTAAAAATGTCGTCAACATACCTGCAGTATATGGCCGGTTTCAAGTTCATGTCGACTAAGACTTTTTGCTCGATGGTACCCATGTAGAAGTTTGCAACAGGACACCTATGGGAGAACCCATGGCGACCCCATCTACTTGCTTATACATGTGCCCATCCGGGCTCAAGAAGGGGGCCTCTTTAGTACAAGCTTGGAGTAGTTTCCTCAGAATATTTTCTGGTATGTCAAGAGGAGTACAGGCTGGATCACGATACACACTGTCGGCTATCATTCCGATTGTCTCGTCCACAGGTACGTTGGTAAACAGCGATTCTAAGTCCAACGAGGCTCTTATCCCTGTGGCCCGTGTGCCCCGCAGTAAGTCAACAAATTCCTTTGGAGACTTCAGGCTGAAGGCGCAAGGAACATAAGGAGTCAGCAGGCCGTTGAGTCGCTTCGCCAGTCTGTACGTGGGTGTGGGTATCTGGCTAATGATTGGCCGAAGTGGGTTTCCGGGCTTGTGCGTCTTGACATTTCCATACGCATATCCAGGTTTATATTCCCCAATGATCTTTGGCAGGTGGAGTCCGGATTTCTTGGCGTTCACAGTTTCGATCAGTTTGTTGACCTTTGCTTTTAATTCGGCTGTAGTGTCCTTCGTTACCCTTTGGAACTTAGTTTGGTCAGAGAGTATGATGTTCATTTTCGCCAGATATTCGTCTTTTTTAAGAATGACATATATTGGCGACTTGTCACCTCTCCTGACAACTATCTCCTTGTTCTCACGAAGGCTTTTAGCTGCCGCTTTAAGCTCGGGGGACAGTATGGTGCCCAATGATTCCCCAAAGATCATTGGGGAATATAAACCTGGATATGCGTTATGGAAATGTCAAGACGCACAAGCCTGGAAAACCCACTTCGGCCAATCATTAGCCAGATACCCACACCCACGTACAGACTGGCGAAGCGACACAACGGCCTGCTGACTCCTTATGTTTCCTTGCGCCTTCAGCCTGAAGTCTCCAAAGGAATTTGTTGACTTACTGCGGGGCACACGGGCCACAGGGATAAGAGCCTCGTTGGACGTAGAATCGCTGTTTACCAACGTACCTGTGGACGAGACAATCGGAATGATAGCCGACAGAGTGTATCGTGATCCAGCCTGTACTCCTCTTGACATACCAGAAAATATTCTGAGGAAACTACTCCAAGGTTGTACTAAAGAGGCCCCCTTCTTGAGCCCGGATGGACACATGTATAAGCAAGTAGATGGGGTCGCCATGAGTTCTCCCCTAGGTGTCCTGTTTGCAAACTTCTACATGGGTACCATCGAGCAAAAAGTCTTAGTCGACATGAACTTGAAACCGGCCATATACTGCAGGTATGTTGACGACATTTTTACACAGGTACCTGATGTCAGACATCTGCAGGAGCTGAAGGAGGCATTTGAGCAGAGTTCCATGCTGCGTTTCACTTACGAGATGGAAAAGGATGGGAAGCTGCCCTTTCTTGATGTAACAGTCATGGAAAAGGGCGGAGGTTTCCACACTGCAGTCTACACTAAGGAAACAAACATAGGAATGTGCCTAAATGCCAACAGCGACTGCCAGACAGGTACAAGAGGAGTGTTGTTAAACGCATATGTCGACCGTGCTCTCAGCCACAGCTCAGAATGGAAGCAAGTCGACGAAGAACTCTGTAGGTAAGGCAGGTCCTAGTCAATAACGGCTTCTCCAATGGGTTCGTCGAAGACATCATAAGAAGGAAAGTGAAAAGCCATGCAACCTCTGAAGAGACAACTAACACAACACCTATACCCCCTATTAGACTATTTTACAGGAACTTCTTTTCCACAGCTCATAAAACGGAGGAAAGGGTCCTGAAAGATATTGTTAATAGAAACGTTATCCCTACAGACAAAAATCAGAGGATACAACTGACGATTTACTATAAAACCAGAAAAACGGGCAGCCTACTCATGAGAAACTCTCCAGACACAAAACAGAACGCTTTAAAAGAGACTAACGTCGTCTATGCCTTCAAATGCCCTCTTGGGGACTGTAAGCTCCAAAAAACCCAGTATATAGGCAAGACAACAACATCTCTTTCTAGGCGTTTAACGATGCATAAGCAACAGGGCTCCATTAAGGAACATATAATCTCTTCCCACAACCAAACCATCCCCAGAGAAATCCTAGTAAACAACACAGAAATCATCGATAGATACAGCGATAGCAGGCGGCTTGACGTTTGCGAGGCACTACACATCAAGAAGTCAACACCAGCAATCAACAGCCAATTATTGCACAACTATATTCTACCCACCTCAAGACTCCGCTCCAATATAGAAGCATCAAGAAATATGGACCAATAGGCTTTCTACAAACACTTCTATTCAATATCCATTGTTTCGTGTTCTGTCTTGTGTTGATGAAATTAATACCCTATTAATACTCTTGTTCTGTCTTGTGTTGATGAAATTAATACCCTATTAATACCACATCTTGTTCTGTCTTGTGTTAATGCCACATCACCCCTTCCACCTCACTCAAATGTAGATATAAAATCGGAGATGCGTAAGTTCTATTCAGTTGTGTATTTGTGAACTAAAGTCTTTGAAAATGTAATAAGTTTTACGAAACGCGCTCGTGTCGCGTCAGACTAGAAATAAAAATGAATTTTGGAGAATTGATTTTGATTTACCTCCAACAGTGAAGCGAAATGTACGAAAGATTGAGAAAATTCGTGTTAGAATTATTAATCTTACTTTTTCGGTCGTATTTAATAATATATATATATATATATATATATATATATATATATATATATATATATATATATATATATATATATATATATATATATATATATATGAAGCACAACTCTCCTAAACACGAGAGTGAAGTTATACAACTTTAGAACACTCTCCCACCAGGAGACTCGAATCCTAGCCAGCACAGAAGCCTTCCAGCACCTGGCATAACAGGTACGCCTTAATCCACTGCACCACCTGGTCAGACCCTTAAAAGAGATGGTAATTTCGGAGTATTTATACACACTATATATATATATTTTTTGTGTGTGTATAAATACTCCGAAATTACCATCTCTTTTAAGGGTCTGAGCAGGTGGTGCAGTGGGTTAAGGCGTACCTGTTATGCCAGTTGCTGGAAGGCTTCTGTGCTGGCTAAGGTTCGAGTCTCCTGGTGGGAAAGTGTTCTAAAGTTGTGTATATATATATATATATATATATATATATATATATATATATATATATATATATATATATATATATATATATATATATATATATATATATATATATATATATATATATATATATATATATATATATATATATATATATATTAGTATATTTTGGTAGCAGTCTTTCCTGTAGACATATATTATTAAATATGACCGAAAAAGTAAGATTAATAATTCTAACACGAATTTTCTCGATCTTTCTTATGTTTCTTTTCACTGTTGATGATAATTGAAAAATCGATTCTCCAAAATTCATTTTTTATTTCTAGTTTGATGCGACACTTGAGCGTGTTTCGTAAAACTTATTACATTTTCAAAGACTTTAGTTTACACACACACAACTGAACTATAACTGAATAGATCTTAAACATCTTCGATTTTTTTTATACCTGCATTTGGGTGAGGTGATATGTGACAACAGTTTTGGATGAGGTGAAAACAAACTTTCAACACAAGACAGAACACGAAATAATGGGTATTGAAGGTAAGAATGGAAGTAATTGCAGAGGGCCTATTGGCCCATATTTCTTGATGTTTCTATATTGGATCAGGAGTCTTGAAGTGGGTAGAATATAGTTGTGCATTAATTGGCTGTTGATTGCTGGTGTTGACTTCTTGATGTGTAGTGCCTCGCAGATGTCAAGCCGCCTGCTATTGCTGTATCTATCGATGATTTCTGTGTTGTTTGCTAGGATTTCTCTGGTGATGGTTTGGTTGTGGGAACGGATTATATGTTCCTTAATGGAGCCCTGTTGCTTATGCATTGTTAAACGCCTGGAAAGAGATGTTGTTGTCTTGCCTATATACTGAGTTTTTTTAGGCTTACAGTCCCCAAGAGGGCATTTGAAGGCATAGACGACATTGGTCTCTTTTAAAGCCTTCTGCTTTGTGTCTGGAGAGTTTCTCATGAGTAGGCTGGCCTTTTTTTAGGTTTTATAGTAAATCGTCAGTTGTATCTTCTGATTTTTGTCTGTAGGGATAACGTTTCTATTAACAATATCTTTCAGGACCCTTTCCTCCGTTTTATGAGCTCTGGAAAAGAAATTCCTGTAAAATAGTATAATAGGGGGTAACGCCATGCAACCTCTGAAGAGACAACTAACACAACACCTATACCCCCAGACATGACACTTCAAGCATGTCACACCACTCAAGTGTGGTAGATTAAACACTTGTCAGTTTAAGATTGTAACCATCTAGTCCAGTAACGGTGTCCAAGTGGCCTGTGTGAGTGACTGTGACTTAATGACACAAAAGTTTGTTGGGTGAGTACTCGTTATTATGGTGACTCAGTGATATGTGATTACATTGTTATTTTATCAGTTTAAGTGATAGTTGATGATTAATTACAGTTTGTTTCTCAGTGACTAGAGTGTTAATATTATATTATTAAGAGCATGAATTACTGACTTAGTTATGTTAGTTCAGGTTAGGTTAGGATCAATTAGGTTAGGTAGGTTAGGTTTTATCATATTTTTATGTTATTTTAACTCAAATTAGGAAAACAAAAAATCACATATAATATTATGGAAAGCTTTATCATTTCATAGAAAAAATTAAAATTTATAAATTGAGGAAAACTTGGCTTTAAGTTTTGTTATCAACATACATACAAAATGTATCCTGTTTGCAAATATTCAATATGTCAAATTCAACTTTCTTATTGTCCATTACATCAATATATGAATGATGGTCCTCATCATTGCTAAAAATACTGTCTAAACAGGAGAATAAGCTATTTATCCGTATGGTATTTCCCACTGTGACTAAATATTTCAACTATGAAAATATTGTATTATGATCAACGTCTAAATTAAGGCCTTACAATCATCAAGAGTGATTTATTCCCACCGAATGAACTACTAGACGGCCCAAAGAAAGTTTTAAAATTATAATAAAAGTGCACAAGGCACACCTGTGAGGTAAATGTAGTTTTAAAGTACTGGCAACGGGTGAATGGCAAAACAAAATAGCACCGAGGATCAGAGGAAGAGGACGAGATTTCGTCGAGTGCTGTGGCACCGACTTAGTCGCTATACAATGAGAGGCAAGAGTGGGTAAAGCAGCTAGTCGCAGCCAATCAGCAATAGTGATGCAGTGACGTCATCAGCGAGCACCAAGACGGGACAACAGATTTGCGAATTGAATCACTGGTCTCACAGCTGAGGACAAGGGCAGACGTAGGCGCCAGCACTCCAGGAGAAGATCGCCAGTTTTGCGATAGTGTGGGAAGTTGAACATTACCAGAGGGAGCATTAAGAGTACTTTGACCATAACAGGAGAGGCTGACAACATTTTTGACAGGGTGGAAAAGCAAAAAGTGACAAGGTGGATCGACTGTCGTTAGTGGAACCCAAGAGGGCACCCTTGGTCAGAATAGGGATGTGATTACATCCCCTTCAGATGTTTGTGTATAATGCGAAGAGTGAGGATCGTCCGTCAAGTGTTTGAGGCAGTCCCGAGGCAACCCATAAGCCAGTGGGTCGTGGCCATATATGTTGCTGTACAGAAGGAAATGAAGGTAAGAAGAGATTTATAGCATTCAACAGGACGACGGGTAAGTGTAGTGCCAAATACCCTTTTAGCACGAGAGCCAGACCAGTGATTGCTGCGATTATTTTATCAGACAATCCGAAATCACGTTAATCTCCAGTGACACTATATATGATAAATGTTGACACAACCAGTGGAGACAGTGGACATGTTGGCATAGTTTAACAGTGTAAGCTACACAATTCAGAGACTACGGAGGAAGGTGGAGGTCCCGCGGGGCAACGTACTCTTATGAGAATACAACACATTTGGCGGTAGTGGAGCAGCCTGAGGATACAGCTCTTACTACTATGATAGGAACGAGAGTACTTGAAGACTTCATTGGAGAGGAGCCTTAGTGAGTGAGTGCGACGTCAAGGTTATTATTAGTGAGAGACAGGAGACTAAGAACATGGCCTATGTCACAAATCAGCTGTTGGAGGAATGAAGTCATCAGGACAGCCGCGGCAACAGCGAGGCTTGACCTAAGTAAAGCTCACCGCTTCTGCTGAGGGTAACTCAATTTATTTGGCACTGGACATAGAGGTGTCTGCCTCGATTTAAATAGCAATGTGAGTTAGTGAACATGACTGCCACAGGTAATCACTATCTTGACACCTCACGTTTTACCTAACAAACGTAAGATAAAATAAAAATTTTACCTGAAAATTTATATTTTCGTATTACTGTTTAGTGTAGAATACTTTATTCATTAATTGTTATTAGCACAGCATTCTTCACATGCTATCAAACCTGTGTTGACACGACCACAACTTTTCACATGCAAAGATTTACAATCACATGAAGCTTATTAGCGGCTCCCAAGCTCTTGCTCTACTGGTTGAAACTTGTTACCTCCACTTAACACATGGTTTACTCCCATGCTTATATTGTCCGACATTTCCCACACCCCAAATACTAGCCCATAGTACGATGAGATAAATTTATTGTGCTAGGAAATTAAATTGACTAACATCACTAACAAGAAGCATAGTGCCGCCAAATTCTTCCTATTATTCATGGCTGCGATTGCATCAGTCACCCAGTTCCTATGAGAACAAACTATTTTTATATATCGAATTATACCCAGTCTAATCTTTGTTTAATTTACTAGGTAATTTTGACTGGAAATTTATTTAATTCATTAAAAGAAATTATACCTCCTTTTTATAGGTAGAATTTTCCACAGCCGCCATCAGCTGATTCTGGCTGGATAAAGTCACGAACTGAATATTACCTATGCATATGTGTTGTTCATATAACGACACTTTGGTTCAATAATATAAACAGCGGAAAACTGTCTGTTTATACCTGAAGTGCATTATTACGACGTAAAATAACTTCGGCAATGTCTTATTAGGTAGTTAGACAGAGTAAAATATCGTGACTTGTATGTCGAGATTATTCACAGATAGGAAGCTAGGGAATGCGCGCGTCACCTCTGCTGGTGTTCCGAGAAACTCGCCATTTAGCATCGCAAAATATAGGGATTATCCGTGCATTAACGAGTCCCAGACGTTGCTGCCTGCTTCACCTAGCATCAAGGACACCACGTCCGGTTGGGTGAGCAATATTATCATTCTTTATGGCCATAATTACAGTGATAGATTACCCAATCGTTAGGACGTAGGATTATTAAATAAACCTAGTAAGTATAATTCCGTGAAGCGGTTAATTCCTTCAATGGATATTAGTTTATGTAACTGTAGTTCAATAGAAATTACATATTATGCCTTTCACAGCGTGGAATAAAGGTGACGAGAGCGGATCATCTTGACTGGAGAACCATATGTCCAAGACACCTTTACATTGAGACAGGATTGTACTGATATAGGAAGACTGTTAGATGCACTTCTCATTATCTTCTTGACAGCTGTGTTGATCATTACTTTGTTATGATATTGTAGTTAGTTTACGAACACAATAACCCTTTTTTCCTGATAAATTTTATTATTGAAATTATGCAATATAATGTTTATTAGGTATATCTAGCAGTTTTAGATCTACCCCCAAAAAGTGTGGAAGTGGAATAATCTAATTATATTCAATTGATACAGTCCCCTTATGTCAAATATTTATCTAGATTTATTAATTAATTGATGATTATAGTAAACTTTATGTTGGAAGATTTTCCCCACATATAGGTCAATATTCAATCAATATCGGCCACGTTTTGACAAATTTATATATTTTCTTTCCAATATATTAATCTCAAGTTTGCCCCGAACATCCATTAATTGTCAAACTATCTCCTCGGCAAAGTGCCACAAGAATAACAGGTAACTAGGATAAATTATAACAAATGACCAAGACAGATTGACCAAAATGATCGAGCTACATCCACTTATAATAGCCAATAGCATTAGTGTTAACTTTGTCAGTGGATTAATTAAAGAGATGGTTGGGGGTCTCCTGCTGAACCCACAATTTAGAGATAATATGAACATTACTGGAACACTAACCTTCGGGGTCAACAGCGTTAATCTCAGCACTGTGGTCCATCAGCAGACTTATCATGTGAAGAGGACTGGCGCTCCATCTGGCCGCAGTGTGAAGGATTTGAAATTCCCCTATGCCCTGCCAGTTATGTCCTGTCCAACCGAGGATGAAATAGAAAAAAAGTCATAATTTTAAAAACTTTTAAATAAATTTAATATAAAAATTTTCTTATTATAAATATTGTAATAAAATTGTGAAATAAGGATAATTTCTTAAGTATTATATTTACTGCATTTAGAGATCAGACATCTCTAAATGTACATTCATGAGCGATGTATACCTTTATGTATTCTGTTGAACAAATAGAATTTGCCAACCATTCAAGCCTTAACACACACACACACACACACACACACAGCCGCCTCATCATGGAGTCCCCATCTGAAGAAGCATATAATGAAACTGGAAAAGGTTCAGAGGTTTGCAACGAGACTCGACCCAGAGCTACGAGGGATGGGGTATGAGGAGCGCCTGAGGGAACTGTGCCTTACGACACTAGAAAGAAGAAGGGAGAGGGGGGACATGATAGGAACATATAAAATACTCAGAGGGATTGACAGAGTGGACATAGACGAAATGTTCCCACGGAATAGTAACAGAACGAGGGGACATGGATGGAAGCTTGAAACTCAGATGAGTCACAGAGATGTTAGGAAGTTTTCTTTTAGCGAGAGAGTAGTGGGAAAATGGAATGCACTTCAGGAACAGGTTGTGGAAGCAAATACTATTCATAATTTTAAAACCAGGTATGATAGGGAAATGGGACAGGAGTCATTGCTGTAAACAACCGATGCTCAAAAGGCGGGATCCAAGAGTCAATGCTCGATCCTGCAGAAACAACTAGGTGAGTACAACTAGGTGGGTACACACACACACACACACACACACACAGACACACACACACACACACACACACACACACACACACACACACACACACACACACACACACACACACACACACACACACCTTGCGAGGGGGGCACATGGACCCCCCGTGGAGGACTGGGGGACCCCCCCTACCTCTTCCTCCATTTCCCTCTTCCCCCCCCCCCTTCTGCCCCAATGCCCACACCTTCCCCTGAGTTCCCTGTGACTAATACAACCTCCCTCCCATTCTCATTATCCATGTTCCATCTGCCCCTCTTCCCCCCACCCCCTCTATCCTTCTCCCCCACAACCTCTCAACCTGTAACTGACTCCTAACCTTACGCTACCTCCCAACCCCTCTATGCCTATCAGACCCTCCCTAATCTTCAGACCCAGTATGCCCTTCCTACTTCAGACCTACCTACCAAGGCCCTATCCCAGACCTTCCTACCTACCTTCCTAGATGCCCAGTTCCAATTCGCCCCCCAAGCACCCCTCCCGACCCCTTTCACCCCCCGGACCCCCCCAGACACCCCCAGGATCACCCCAAACACCGCCCGGATCCCCCAGACACCCCTCAGATCACCCCAGCCCTCATTTGCTCCCCCCCCAGACATCCCCATATTCCCTCAGACCCCCAAAATAAGGGCGAACTCTGGTACAAAAGTTCCCATGAAGAATCTCAAGGTTTGGTACACCAATGCTGATGGGGTACCTAATAAAGCAGAAGAGATAAAAGAAAGAGTGAGTGAGGCTGATCATGACATAGTTGCAATTGTGGAAACTAAAATAAATGACATGATCTCAGAAGCAATCCTTCCAGAGGGGTGCCAGGTGATAAGAAAAGAGAGGACACAGAGACAGGGAGGGGGAGTGGCACTCTTAATAAAGCAGAAATGGAACTTTGAAGACCTGAGAAATCGGGGTACCAATGAGAACACAAGCTCCATACATGGAACTCTGACAGCAGATGGGAGGAAGATTGTGATCGTGGTAATCTACAATCCCCCACCAAACAGTAGACGACCCAGGCATGAGTATGATGACAACAACAAGGCATGTATAGATGAACTGCAGAAGGCAGTAACACTAGCCCACAGAATGAGAGCGAAGCTGCTGGTCATGGGGGACCTAAATCATGGAGAGATAAATTGGGAATCAAGAAATCCCCATGGAGGGGACGAAACGTGGGGAGCAAACTTAGTAGATGCTATAGACAGGAATTTCCTAACACAACATGTAAAGGAAGACACAAGGGAAAGAGGAGGAAATGCACTGAGCCTATTAGACCTGATTTTCACCCAGAACGTAGAAGACATCGAGAATTTGGAACATGAAACACCTCTAGGGGCCAGCGACCATTGTGTCCTAGTCTTTGACTACATGATGGAAATCAGACTTGTGACCATGGGACAAGAGGTCTGGGAAAGGAGAGTTGACTACAGGAAAGGGGACTATAGGAGGATAAGGGACTATCTGAGAGAGGTGCAGTAGGAGGAAGAAATTAGAGGAAAAACAGTTCAAGATATGATGGACCTTGTCATACAAAAATGCCAGGAGGCCGAAGAGAGATTTATACCAACAGTAAAGGGAAAAATATAAGAGGGAATATAATAACCCATGGTTTAATAGACAGTGTCAGGAAGCAAAAATGGCCAGCAGGCGGGAGTGGAGGAAGTACAGAAGGCAAAAGACAGAGGACAACAGGATCAGATGCAACAGAGCTAGGAACGATTACATTACCATAAGACGAATATCGGAAAGGGACTATGAGAACGACATCGCGATCAAATCGAGCCATATAGGAAGAAAAATGTCGGTAAACGACCAAGTGACAAGACCAAGAAAAACAGAGGGGGGAATATACTGAAAGTGACAAGGAAATCTGTGAGGCACTGAATGCCAGTTTCCATGGAGTGTTCACTACCGAGCCTGAGCAGCTCTCATTGTTAGAAGGGATTACCCTAGATGAAAGACTATCAGATATAGAGGTGACAGCAGAGGAGGTAATGAAACAGTTGACAACACAGGATGCAACTAAAGCAGTTGGACCAGACAAATTATCACCATGGATACTAAAAAAAGCAACGCAGCTCCTCAGCGTGCCTCTGGCAATGATCTTTAATGAGTCACTTCTGTCGGGAAAATTGCCCAGTTGCTGGAAGAAGGCAAATGTCGTACCGATCTTGAAGAAAGGTGATAGGGAGGAGGCACTTAACAATAAACCTGTATCACTGACAAGCATCCCCTGTAAAATACTGGAAATAATAATTAGGCTACGACTGGTTGCACACCTGGAGAACGTTAGGTTTGTGAACAAACATCAACATGGGTTCTGGAAAGGGAAATCGTGCCTAACAAACCTTTTGGAATTCTAGGATAAAATAACGAGGATAAGATAGAACAGAGATGGTTGGGCAGACTACATATTTCTGGACTGCCAAAGAGCCTTTGATACAGTACCGCACATGAGACTGCTGTTCAAACTTGAGAAGCAGGCAGGGGTGGGAGGAGAGGTCCTAGCATGGATAAGGAACTACCTAACAGGAAAAAGCCAAAGTGTTTTGGTAAGGGGCGAGAAGCCGGACTGGTGAACAGTAACAAGTGGAGTACCACATGGATCGGTGCTGGGACCAATTCTATTTCTAGTGTATGTTAACGACATGTTTACAGGAGTAGAGTCCTACATGTCGATGTTTGCGGATGATGCAAAGTTGATGAGAAGAATTGTGACAGATGAGGATTGCAGGATCCTCCAAGAGGACCTGAACAGGTTGAAGAGATGGTCAGAGAAATGGCTACTGGAGTTCAAACCGAGCAAATGTAAAGTTATGGAAATGGGACTAGGAGATAGGAGACCAAAGGGACAGTACACAATGAAGGGGAACAGCCTACCTGTGTCGATGCGCGAAAGAGACCTGGGCGTGGACGTAACACCTAATCTATCTCCTGAAGCACATATAAATAGGATAACGACAGCAGTGTACTTTACACTGGCAAAAGTTAGAACATCATTCAGAAACCTAAGTAAGGAGGCATTTAGGGCGCTTTACACTGTACGTGAGGCCAGTCTTAGAGTATGCTGCCTCTTCATGGAGTCCCCATCTGAAGAAACATATAAGTAAACTGGAAAAGGTTCAGAGGTTTGCAACGAGACTCGTCCAAGAGTTACGAGGGATGGTGTATGAGGAGCGCCTGAGAGAACTGTGCCTTATGACACTAGAAAGAAGAAGGGAGAGGAGGGAACATGATAGGATCGTATAAAATACTCAGGGGGATTGACAGAGTGAACATAGACGAAATGTTCAAACGGAATAGTAACAGAACGAGGGGACATGGGTGGAAGCTGTAAACTCAGATGAGTCACAGGGATGTTAGGAAGTTTTCTTTTAGAGTGAGAGTAGTGGGAAAATGGAATGCACTTAAGGAACAGGTTGAGGAAGCAAATACTAAATACTTAAAACTAAATATGATAGGAAAATAAGACCATAGTCATTGCTGTAAACAACCGATGCTCGAAAGGTGGGATCCAAAAGTCAATGCTCGATCCTGCAGACACAATTAGGTGAGTACAATTAGGTAAATACACACACACACACACACACACACCAGAAATATGGAAACGGCTAATGTAGTCCCAATATACAAAAAGGGCGACAGACAAGAGGCACTGAACTACAGGCCAGTGTCCTTAACTTGTATACCATGCAAAGTGATGGAGAAGATCGTGAGAAAAAACCTAGTAACTCATCTGCAGAGAAGGGACTTCGTGACAACCCTTCAACATGGGTTCAGGGAGGATAAATCTTGCCTTACAGGCTTAATAGAATTCTACGATCAGGTGACAAACATTAAGCAAGAAAGAGAAGAATGGGCGGACTGCATCTTTTTGGACTGTCAGAAAACCTTTGACTCAGTACCCCATAAAAGACTGATGCATAAGCTGGAGAAACAGGCAGGAGTAACTGGTAGGGCGCTCCAGTGGATGAGGGAGTACCTAAGCAATAGGAAGCAGAGAGTTATAGTAACGAGTGAGACCTCAGATTGGCGTGAAGTCACCAGTAGAGTCCCACAGGGCTCTGTACTCGGACCAATCCTGTTTCTGATATACGTAAATGATATTCCAGAGAGTATAGACTCATTCCTCTCAATGTTTGCTGACGACGCCAAAACTATGAGAAGGATTAAGACAGAGAAGAACAGCTTGAGGCTTCAGAAAGACCTGGACAAACTGCAGGAATGGTCGAACAAACAGTTGTTGTTAGAGTTTAATCCAACCAAATGTAATGTAATGAAGATAGGTGTAGGGAGCAGAATACCAGATACAAGGTATCATTTGGGTGATAAAATTCTTAAATAGTCAGAGAGAGAGAGAAAGACTTGGGGGTTGATATTATGCCAGACCTTTCCCCTGAAGTCCATATCAAGAGGATAACATCAGCGGCATATGCCAGATTGCCCCACATAAGAACGGTCTTTAGAAACATGAGTAAGGAATCATTCGGAACTTTGTATACCACATATGTCAGACCAATTTTGGAGTATGCAGTTCCAGCATGGAGTCCATATCTAGTCAAGCATAAGACTAAACTAGAGAAGGTTCAAAGGTTTGCCACCAGACTAGTACCCGAGATGAGAGGTATGACCTACGAGGAGAGACTAAGGGTGTTAAACCTCACGTCATTGGAAGAGAGAAGAGTTGGGGGATATAATCACCACATGCAAGATTCTCAAAGGAATTGATAGGGTAGATAAGGACATGCTATTTAACACAAGGGGCACACGCACTAAGGGACACAGGAGGAAATTGAGTGCCCAAATGAGCTACAGAGATATTAGAAAGAACTTTTTTAGTGTCAGAGAGGTTGACAAATGGAATGCATTAGGAAGTGATGTGGTGGAGGCTGACTCCATACACAGTTTCAAGTGTAGATATGATAGAGTCCAATAGGCTCAGGAACCTGAACACCAGTTGATTGACAGTTGAGAGGTGGGACCAAAGAGCCAGAGCTCAACCCCCACAAAATAAATAGGTGAGTACACACACACACCCCAAGAACCGCCATCATCAATCTACTAGAACTTAGTGAATCACCACGTGGAAAGGCGATGACGGATCACCATTGTCATCCATACATCGTCATTACTCATCTGGTTGTGTGAGCGGGAGGCAGACTGGAATGTACCCCCTCTCTGGTCAATTAATCAGGTGTACAGAGTGAGGTAAAATATTATCAAATTCAAAGTTGCTCATTTTTGGTAGAGGTAAATGCTTACGGGAACTCGTGATACACGCACGCACACACGCACGCGCATGTGCGCACGCCCACGTCCGTATGCACGCACACACGCACGCACACGCAAAAACACACACACACACACGCACACACACACTTATATATTATGTGAGAATTTTTTAAAGAATTCTGATAAAGAAAGAGATCTAGGGGTGGTTCTAGATAGAAAACTATCACCTGAGGACCACATAAAGAATATTGTGCGAGGAGCCTATGCCAGACTTTCTAACTTCAGAATTGCTTTTAAATACATGGATGGCGATATACTAAAGAAATTGTTCACGACTTTTGTTAGGCCAAAGCTAGAATATGCAGCGGTTGTGTGGTGCCCATATCTTAAGAAGCACATCAACAAACTGGAAAAGGTGCAAAGACATGCTACTAAGTGGCTCCCAGAACTGAAGGGCAAGAGCTACGAAGAGAGGTTAGAGGCATTAAATATGCCAAAACTGGAAGACAGAAGAAAAAGAGGTGATATGATCACTACATAAAAAATAATAACAGGAATTGATAAAATCGATAGGGAAGATTTCCTGAGACCTGGAACTTTAAGAACAAGAAGTCATAGATATAAACTAGCTAAACACAGATGCCAAAGAAATATAAGAAAATTCACTTTCGCAAACAGAGTGGTAGACGGTTGGAACAAGTTAGGTGAGAAGGTGGTGGAGGCCAAGACCGTCATTAGTTTCAAAGCGTTATATGACAAAGAGTGCTGGGAAGACGGGACACCACGAGCGTAGCTCTCATCCTGTAACTACACTTAGGTAATTACACTTAAGTAATTACACGCAAATGTTCAGTCAGGGAAGAAAGGATTAACACCTTTTGTGGAAAGGAGGTAAGACCTCACTATACTCCACCCCCCACCCCCCTCTTACCCCCCATCTGACCTGATCTGACCTGGTCGCCATCTCTGCCCCCCCACCCCCAGTCCCCCGAATCTCCGTTACAAACACTCTCCCCCTCGCTCACCCTTCCCCACTCTCTCCCCCTCTCTCCCTCTCCCTCTCCCACTCTCTCTCTGTCTGTCTGTCTGTCTGTCTGTCTCTCTCTCTCTCTCTCTCTCTCTCTCTCTCTCTCTCTCTCTCTCTCTCTCTCTCTCTCTCTCTCTCTCTCTCTCTCTCTCTCTCTCCCTCTCTCTCTCTCTCTCTCTCCCTCCCCCTCTCTCTCTGTCTCTCTATCTCTCTCTCTTTATCTCTCTCTCTCTCTCTCCTTATCTCTCTCTCTTTCTCTCTCTCTTTCTCTCCCCCTCTCTCTCTGTCTCTATCTCTCTCTCTTTATCTCTCTCTCTCTCTCTGTCTCTATCTCTCTCTCTTTATCTCTCTCTCTCTCTCTCTCTCTCTCTCTCTCTCTCTCTCTCTCTCTCTCTCTCTCTCTCTCTCTCTCTCTCTCTCTCTCTCTCTCTCTCTCTCTCTCTCTCTCTCTCTCTCTCTCTCTCTCTCTCTCTCTCTCTCTCTCTCTCTCTCTCTCTCTCTCTCTCTCTCTCTCTATCTCTCCATCTCTCTCACTTTATCTCTCTCTCTCTTTGTCTCTCCTCTCTCTCTTTCTCTCTCTCTCTCTCTCTCTCTCTCTCTCTCTCTCTCTCTCTCTCTCTCTCTCTCTCTCTCTCTCTCTCTCTCTCTCTCTCTCTCTCTCTCTCTCTCTCTCTCTCTCTCTCTCTCTCTCTCTCTCTCTCTCTCTCTCTCTCTCTCTCTCTCTCTCTTTCTCTCCCCCACCCCACTCTGCCCTTCTGACAAATCCTATCACGGCACAACTAGTGACAGGGTCAAGCATGACAGCCAGAGCTAACAGGGCAACAGGGAAAAGTTCAGGGGACGAAATGAAGGAAATGTTCGCCAAGTTTCTGGAGGACATCAAGAATGAGATGCAGGAAATGAAGAATGAAATAAGCCACCTAAAAAGAGAGCTGACAGCAACAAAGGAGGAGATTAGGGCCCTCAAAGAGAACAGTATCGATGCTGAGACTCAGATAACCACCCAGGGAGAAGGTGGTAATAGTATTTTGGAAGAGAATTCCACAATAAAAGCACCATTTGCAGAAATGCTAAAAAAACAAAACTCTAAAGTAATGACTGCAGTGAGGGAGGTAGCCATGAAAGCAGCCACCTCACAGGAAGTGGCACGCTTCACTAGCCAGCTGCTGCAAAGGAAAAGATCAGTGGTAGCTGTAGGTATTAAAGAGCTGGAAGGCTCTAATAGGAAAGAATGGAATGATAAGGACAAAGCGGCAGTGAATGAAATACTGAAGGCACTAGACATGGAAGGGGCTGAGCATAGCATTGAAAGGGTTTTCAGTTTAGGCAGGTACAAAAAAGACCGAGACCGTGTGTTAAAGATAGTGTTTGCAAACGAGAACACAAAGGACACGATTCTAACAAAGAAAAGCCACCAGCAACATGTGGGAGAATTAAATGAAAGTATTCCTCCAGAGGGACATGACGAGGGAGGAGAGATCCCGTCTGGACCAACAGCCTTTCTTACATCCAGATCCAGCAGGTATCTCTTGACCTCCTCTCTCATAATTTCGAACTCTTCTAAGGCTGCCTGGTTTACTTCCCTTTCTCCTAGCACAGTGACCTCACCTTGTTCTATTGTGAAGACCTCCTGGAACCTCTTGTTGAGTTCTTCACACACCTCACATTTTTCACACCACCTGCATTTTCTTGGGCCATGGCGGCAGAAGCAGGGAAGAAGTGCAGGGCGAGAGGGGGGAAAACCAGGAAATCACAGCTCCTAATACATCACCCCCAGAGGCAAGGGGGGAAACCACAACCAGCTACCCAGTAACACCAGTGGGGAGGGCAACTCCACCATCCTCCTCTGCATAGAAACCCCCCCCTACCCCAAACACTCCCTGTCCCTCCTCCTTCACTTGACCCCTCATCCCAGTATCCTCTGCAACCCTGTTATCCACCTCACAAATCCTCACACCCATGGAACAGGTTCCCCCACTAGCAGAACACTCACCAAGGAGGAGATTTGAGAAGGGACAGAAGAAAGTGAGCCTCTAGGCAATGTACACTAACATAGATGGAATTACAAATAAAGCAAATGAACTTGGAGAATGGGTACTAGAGGAAAATTCAGATATAATAGCTTTCACAGAAACAAAGCTAACGAAAACCATAACAAATGCAGTGTTCCCACAGGACTATTATGTTATGAGGAAAGAGAGAGAAGGAAGAGGTGGTGGTGGTGGTGTAGCCCTGTTTGTAAGAAAAAGCTGGGATTTTGAGGAGATGGTTGTTCAGGGATGTGAAGGTTTCAGTGACTACATAACTGGTACAATAACAACTGGAGGGCAAAAAATTATAGTCGTAGTTAAATATAATCCACCACCAAATGACAGAAGACCCAGACAGGAATATTATAGAAACAACATGGACACCATTAACATAATATAGAGAGCAGCTTCTGTTGCTAGCAGGAATGGATCTGGACTATTAATCATAGGAGACTTCAACCATGGGAAGATAGTTTGTGAGAACAGTGACCCACATGGAGGACCAGAAACATGGAGAGCTAAGCTGCTAGACGTGGCAACAAGAAACTTTCTAAGCCAGCACATCAAGGGCCCAACAAGAATGTGAGGAGAAGATGAACAAGCAATGCTTGATGTGATATTTACCCTAAATGAGTGGATATAAGGGAAGTCAAGATGGAAGCACCCTTGGGAATGAGTGATCACAGTGTATTGAACTTTGAGTACCTGGTAGAGCTAGGAATTATCTCCCCCAAAAAAAAGAACTAGGAAACAAAAGGATGGCTTACCGAAAGGGAAATTATGAGGAGATGAGAAGCTTCCTAAGGGAAATATCTTGGGACACAGACCTCAGAGCTAAGTCCGTACAAGATATGATGGACTATGTCACCTAAATGTGTCAGGAGGCAGTAAGCAGGTACATCTCGGCCCAAAAGGAAAAATCCGAGAAGCAAAAGAAGAATCCATGGTATAATAGGGCATGTATGGAAGCAAAGAAACTGAACAAAAGGGCGTGGAGGAACTTCCGGAATAACAGAACACCAGAAAACAGAGAGAGATACCAGAGAACCAGGAATGAGTATGTCAGGGTGAGAAGAGAAGCAGAGAAAAGTTATGAAAATGAAATAGCAAACAAAGCCAAGACCGAACCAAAGCCACTTCACAGTCACATCAGAAGGAAAACCACAGTGAAAGAACAGGTAGTGAAACTTAGAACAGGCGAGGACAGGTATACAGAGAATGACAAAGAGGTGTGTGAAGAACTCAACAAGAGGTTCCAGGAGGTCTTCACAATAGAACAAGGTGAGGTCACTGTGCTAGGAGAAAGGGAAGTAAACCAGGCGGCCTTAGAAGAGTTCGAAATTACGAGAGAGGAGGTCAAGAGACACCTGCTGGATCTGGATGTAAGAAAGGCTGTTGGTCCAGACGGGATCTCACAATGGGTACTGAAAGTGTGTGCAGAGGCACTTTGCTTGCCACTCTCGATAGTGTATAGTAGGTCTCTGGAGACGGGAGACTTACCAGTAATATGGAAGACGGCAAATGTGGTCCCAATATACAAAAAGGGCGACAGGCAAGAGGCACTGAACTACAGGCCAGTGTCCTTGACTTGTATACCATGCTAGGTGATGGAGAAGATCGTGAGAAAAAACCTGGTATCACATCTGGAGAGAAGGGACTTCGTGACAAATCGCCAACATGGGTTCAGGGAGGGTAAATCTTGCCTGACAGGCTTAATAGAATTCTACGACCAGGTGACAAAGATTAAGCAAGAAAGAGACGGCTGTGTGGCCTGCATTTTCTTGGATTGTCGGAAAGCCTTTGACGCAGTACCGCATAAGAGGCTGTTACATAAGCAGGAGAGACAGGCAGGTGTAGCTGGTAAGGTGCTTCAGTGGATAAGGGAATACCTAAGCAATAGGAAGCAGAGAGTTACAGTGAGGGGTGAGACCTCCGATTGGCGTGAAGTCACCAGAGGATTCCCACAGGGCTCTGTACTTGGACCAATCCTGTTTCTGATATATGTAAATGATCTCCCGGAGGGTATAGATTCATTCCTCTCAATGTTTGCGGACGATGCCAAAATTATGAGAAGGATTAAGACAGAAGAGGACTGCTTGAGGCTTCAAGAAGACCTAGACAAGCTGAAGGAATGGTCGAACAAATGGTTGTTAGAGTTTAACCCAACCAAATGTAATGTAATGAAGATAGGTGTGGGGAGCTGGAGGTCAGATACAAGGTATCATCTGGGAGAGGAAATTCTTCAGGAGTCAGAGAAAGAAAATGACTTGGGGGTTGATATCACGCCAGACCTGTCTCTAGCAGCCCATATCAAGAGGATAACATCAGCGGCATATGCCAGGCTGGCAAACATACGAACGGCATTCAGAATCTTGGTAAAGAATCATACAGAACTTTGTATACCACATATGTCAGGCCAATCCTGGAGTATGCAGTCCCAGCATGGAGTCCATATCAAGTCAAGGATAAGACTAAACTGGAAACGGTTCAAAGGTTTGCCTCCAGACTAGTACCCGAGCTTAGAGGTATGAGCTACGAGGAGAGACTACGGGAATTAAACCTCACTTTGCTGGAAGACAGAGAAGTTAGTTAGATCACCACATTCAAGATTCTCAAGGTAATTGATAGAGTAGATAAAGACAGGCTATTTAACACAAGGGGCACACACACAAGGGGACACAAGTGGAAACTGAGTGCCTAAATGAGCCACAGAGATATTAGAAAGAACTTGTTTAGTGTCAGAGTGGTTGACAAATGGAATTCATTAGGAGGTGATGTGGTGGAGGCTGACTCCATACACAGTTTCAGGTGTAAATATGATAGAGCCCAATAGGCTCAGGAATCTGTACACCTGTTGATTGACAGTTAAGAGGCGGGACCAAAGAGCCAGAACACAATCCCCGCAAACACAACTAGGTGAGTGCAACTAGGTGAGTACACACAAGTTTAACAGCCACAGGGAGAGGAGCATCACTCCCACCTTCCAACCAATGGACGTCCTACCTGCCTCAACCCAAGCCAGCCCCTCATTAAGTGCCCACCTAGGGCATCTTCCCCCCACTCACCACCCTCCCCAGGACCTCCTTTCTCACCAACCCACCAAGCCCTCCCTTCTCACCCATGCCCCCACCCCCGTTTTCGCCATCCCTAAGCCCTCCGTTCGCCCCCACCCAAAGCCCTCCATTCTCCCCCACTACTCTAAGCCCGCCTTTCTTCCCCACTCCCCTAAGCCCTCCCTTCCTCCTCACCACCCTCAGCTCTCCCCCCCCCTTTAATCCCTCCCTTCTCTTCTGCTCCCCAAGGCTACCCTTTTCCCCTCATTCCCCCAAGCCCACCCTCCCCCCATACCACCCAAGCCTCCCCCTCTCACTCACCCCCAAGCCTCCCCCCTCTTACTCCCCCCCTAACCTCCCCTTCTCACCCTCCCCCCCATGCCCTCTCTTCTCCCCCCCCCCAAGCCCTCTCTCCTCCACCACCACTCTCCCCGTACCCGATCCTCCCAGCCCCCGCACCCCCCATATCCCCCAGGTCCCCCTCCTTAAGCCCTCCTATCCTGGATCCTCCCTCTTTCCCTCTTTCATGGGAAACAACAGAAAATGAGAAGGGAAAGAAGAGAGTCAGTTCAGGGTGATGCACTCAAACATAGATGGGATTACAAGCAAGGCAAGTGAACTAAGGGAAAGAGCACGAGAAGTGAACCCAGATGTAATCAGACTCGCACAAACAAAACTCTCAGGAATCAAAATGGTTGAGGTGTTTCCCCAGGACTACGCAGTAATAAGGAAAGAAGGGGAAGGTAGGGGAGGAGGTGGAGTGGCTCTACTAATGAGAAAGGAATGGAGTTACAAGGAGATGGGTATCCCAGGCTGCAAGGGATTCAGAGACTACATAACAGGCACCATGGCAATGGGAGGACCAAGAATAGTAGTAGCAGTGATATATAACCCTCCACCCAATGATAGAAGACTCAGGCAAGAGTATGGCAACAACAACATGGCAGTTAACGCTATAATTGCGAGGGCAGCCTCTGCTGCCTGTAGAAATATATCTCATCTGCTCATCATGGGGGACTTTAATCATAGAAGGATAGACTGAGAGAACAAGGAATCACATGGAGGTGTGGATACATGGAGAGCTAAACTATTGGAGGTGGGACAAGAAACTTCTTAAGCCAGCCTGTCAGAGGACCCACAAGGATGAGAGGAAACGATTAACCAGAGAGACTTGACCTAGTCTTCACTCGAACGACTCCGACATAAGGGATATCGGTTTCGAGGCCCCAGTAGGAATGAGCGACCACAGTGTCGGACGTTTGAGTATCTGATTGAAGAAGGGTTAAGGAACTCGAGGAGGGGAACTGAAAACAAAAGGCTGGCATTCCGAAAGGGAAACTATGAGGAGAGAAGGAAATTCCTAACAGATATAACATGAGAAACAGAGCTCATAGAAAGGACGGCCCAAGACATGATGGACTACATCATGCAGAAGTGTAAAGAGGCAGCAGACAAGTTTGTCCCGGTCCAAAAGGAAAACAATGAAATGCAAATGAGAAACCCATGGTTTAATCAGAGATGTTGGCTAGCTAAGCAGCAAAGTAAAAGGGCATGGAGAAACTATAGAAATAACAGATCACTCAAGAGCAGAGAAACATACCAGAGTGCAGGGAATGAATATGCCAGGTTGAGAAGAGAGACAGAAAGGCATTACGAAAATGACGTTGCAAGCAAGGCAAAAGACTCAACCTAAATTGCTGCAAAGTCACATCAGGAGAAAAACAACAGTAAAGGAACAGGTAATGAAATTGTGGATAGGGGCAGACAGATTCACAACAAACGACAAGGAAGTGGGCGAGGAACTGAATAATAAATTCCAAGAGGTCTTCACATGCAAGGGGAAGTTCCAGAGATAAGAGAGGGAATAGTTAACCAGGAATCACTAGAAGAGTTTGAGACTTCCAGTGGGGATTGTTATGATCCCAGGTAGCCGAAAAACGAGTCTCCCCTTTGAGAATTATTCTATCAAGCCTGACCTAACCAGGAGGTCTAAGAAATATAGAGGCGATAACACAGATGAAAAATAGTATGTTGGATTCAATGGACAGTTTAAGATTATGGGCAGTAAGTAAGGAAATAGATAAATGACTGGCTAGGAGATGTGGACATTTTTGCTGGAGGCGTGAGGCTCGTTTCTGGAGGGGCTTTGACCTCACTTGAGTGCCAGACATCGCAGGGGAAAGCCGCGCTCCGTTGAGCTCCCGTCAGAAGGTAACCCTTAGTGATATATCTCGAAGAGAAGAGAAGTGTGCAGACGTACCAGCTGTGGAATCGAGCTGGGGACGTGTGGTCTCAAGTCCCAGGCGATGAGAAGTGTTTATTAAATCGCCCAGAGGCATTATCGTGGGCCGTGGCAGCGCCCTGACCAACTTCGTCAGAGGAAGGAGCGCCCTCGACCAGACAATCTGTGGTAAGAACGATATACGCCAGTTCATAGTGATTGCTTGTAGTTGGTCGTGTGCCCAGCGACAGTAGCAATGTTTATTGATAAGTTAGACATGTTTTAATAAGGCAGAAAGCCTGAAATAAGAGAGTGGAGAGGGAGGAACACGGAGCGACGGCCGTCCCCTCTGAGCGCTGGCGGGCAACTGAGGGAGTCGGCTCCTGACGGTGGAAGACCCTCCCAGCGTGAGTGAGGACCGCCGCCGGGCGAGGTGGAGTATGGACCCGCCCAAAACGGGGGAGTCCACTCTCACTGTATGTAGAGGACAGATAGAGATTTGAGGCAAACATATTGTGTGATTATTTTTGTTTATGTGTTAAAGGGGAAACATTTTATTGGAGTGTCGATGGGTTGCAGGTTTGTCTTTGGGGAAGAAGTTGCTGAGAACTTCGAAGCCAGCATAGATGAAGTAATTGATGAGACTCCAAGGTAAAGAAGCAGAGGACCTCGAGCTGTGAGGAGAAGCAGTGAAGAGGAGTGTCACGTGTTTCTGTAGAGGTGGTGAAGCACCATAGTTGCTCGAGGGAACTTCATGGTGTAGCAGCCAAGAGAGCTGTGGAGGACCCTAGCAGAAGGGTGAAGCACCGTAGTTGCTCAAGGAAACTTCATGATAGCAGCCTGGAGGAGCTGCAGAGGATCCTGGTAGTGAAGCCTGGAAGAACCTAAGGATATTAGGGTAGTGAACTTCCAGAGGTGGAAGGGAAGTTCTGGTGGATTACTTGTAGGGAGTTGATAGTGTTTGGTTGTCATTAGCGTGCAAGACGCAGTGAGAGGTGAGTGACTGTTTGCATTCTTATGTCAAGGAGTGTTTTATACTGAAGTTTAGAGTTACAGTCGTAGGCTGGATTACCTACAGATGTATGCGTTCTAGGACTGATAGGGTGATCGATTGATCATTGCAGTGTAGCAAGGAACATTTATGCTGATATATGTTATTGCATTCAAATGCTGATTTTCTTTGTACACATTTATAGATACATATATATATTCTCTTGCTGATGGTACAACAGTGTATGTAGACTTGATCAACTTGAGGAGGTTGAGAGGATACCACTTGAAAAGCTGATGATCGAGTTCTGATGATGTTGGAGTGCAACCTGATTGCAATATTATAGAGTATAGGATCCATTATTATTATATGTGTGTATGTATCGTGTATGTGCTTTGTTCAGTAAATGTATCCCAATTTGCTGGTATTTGACCTTGTCCTAGTGAGGCTTCCATGAAATAGTACAGAAGGAGAGAGAGAGAGAAAGAACCAAGAACCACTGCTGTGGACAGGGTAGAAGGTACTACTAATAAGTCAAAGGGAGATTGAGGAGATCATATCACATAAGGAGAGAGTGGGGAGTCACAGCGGCTCGAGTGGGTGTGTGCACGTGACAACGAGGCTAAGTGTTGGAGCCGCATCCCCTAAATGTGTGACGTTGAGCCCCTCCCCAAGAGCCAGAAGTGCCTAGTGTGATCTCCTAGTGAGGTATAAGCACTCTACCGAGTTGTGGGTTGGGTTGTCAGTAAAGGAGGAACACGACGACAGCAACACCACCAACCCACAGACTATAATAAATTAGGGGCCTGTGTCCGGGAGAGTGAACTGACACACCCACACCCTGTCCAAGAGTGGATTTGTACACCCTTGCTGAAATAGATAAACTGTGTGACCGCAGGTGTATACTCTCTTGGGAAGACTCACAGGACAAGATGGAGAAGGTGCAAGCGTTTGTGGAGTCAGGCAAGCCTGAGGACTTGGAAGGTTGCACGAGGGATCAATTGAAGCAAATAGCAGAAAAATGTGGCATCAGGTTGAAAGCATCTAAAGTAGCTGGGATGAAGGATGAGATCCTGAGACAGTTAAGAGCCAAAAATGAAGCGGCAGAACAAGGAGCCCAAAAAGGAGCTGAAAGTGGAAAGGAGGATGATGGTTCAGGATGAAGTGAGATCCCAGGGATCAAGTAGGAGTAGCAAGAGTAGCCGCAGTAGCAGGAGTAGCCGAAATAGGAGCTTGGAAAGATTCCAGTTAGAGCTCCAGATGCAGCGTGAGGAGAGACAGTTCCAGCTGGATAAGATGAAATTAGAACTCAAGATGAAAAATGAAGCCGAGAAGGAAAAAGAGAAAACCAGAATAAGGGAACTGGAGTTGGAACAGGAGAAAGAAAAAGAGAAACCCTGAATAAGGGAACTGGAGTTGGAACAGGAGAAAGAAAAAGAGAAAACCAGAATAAGGGAACTGGAGTTGGAACAGGAGAAAGAAAAAGAGAAAACCAGAATAAGGGAACTGGAGTTGGAACAGGAGAAAGAAAAAGAGAAACCCTGAATAAGGGAACTGGAGTTGGAACAGGAGAAAGAAAAAGAGAAAACCAGAATAAGGGAACTGGAGTTGGAACAGGAGAAAGAAAAAGAGAAAGCAAGGCTAGAGGTGGAAAAAGAAAAAGAGAGAACAAAACAAATGCAGATAGAAGCGAATAGAACCTTGGCTGAACAAAGGATTGAACATGGGTTGCCAGAGAGCACCACCCAGGTATCACACTCACCAGATGTTAGGGTTAGGGAGAAGGACATTCCCTTGTTTGTTCCCGAAGAGGCGGAGAGCTTCTTCGAGCATTTTGAAAAAGTTGCCATCATCAAAGAGTGGCCACAGGAGAAATGGGCCCAGCTGGTCCAATTAAGATTGACCGGTGCAGCCAGGGAGGCATACACCCAATTGTCACTGGAAGAGTGCCAGGATTATGCCACAGTAAAGAGCAGCATATTGCGCTCGTTTCAGTTAACCCCAGAAGCTTATAGGAAGCGCTTCAGAGAGATGATCAAAGTTGGAGCGTGTACGTTTGCTGAGACAGCAAGGGATCTGGAAAGACGATTCCAGAAGTGGATTGAGGCTGCTGGAGTTGGATCTTACGCTGACCTGAAGCAACTGATGGTCATGGAGAAGTTCTTGGAGATGATGCATCCCGAAACAAAGTTCAAGATCCAAGAAGCAGGGATAAAGGAGGTGAAAGATGCCGCAGATAGGGCGGATATGATTACCGAAGCATATAAGAGCTTGAGGGAGAACAGAGTGAAAAGCGAGGCGAGACGCAGCAATAGCAGACCCAGTGGAGTCTGGGGAGGAAGAAGTTTTAGGGGGCAGACAAGCAGACTAGCTAGTTTTAAGCCCCAGGAAGGAAAGTTGCAGAGTCCGACTGCTGGAGGTAAGCAGGAAAATAAAAATGTGCAGAGGAGACAAGAGTCCAATGAAGCTCCACAGAGTATGAGTAGTACATCTGGCCCGAGGAACTCCAATACGAGTGGGCAGAGTCAGAGCCACTCGGGGGCGTATAGGAGAGATTTTTCCCAAATGAGATGCTACAAGTGCAACAGATCAGGTCACATGATGCGAGATTGTCGGCAGGGCAAGAGAGTCGTGACCCTGACAACATGTGATCCCCGGAAGAAGTACGTTGATGTACAACAAGACAAACCACAGAAGGTAGATTTGATGAACGAGCGGTATAGGCCGTTCATTAGTAAAGGTTGGGTCGGCATAGAAGGTCAACCTGAGGTGGAGGTTAGTATCCTCAGGGATACTGGAGCCAATCAGAGCTTGATTCTGAGAGGCCTAATAAGAAATGATCGACTGTTAGCTGGCAGTAGGAGGATAAAGGTTCATGGGTTGTTGTCTAAGAGTGACATGCCCGTGTGTGCTGTCCAGTTGAAGTCAGATTATTTGTCGGCGGAGGTGATGTTGGGAGTGTGCCCCAACATACCTGTTCCAGGAGTCCAAGTGATCCTGGGGAACGACTTGTGTGGGTCCAAGGTGTTGCCAGAGCTGATAGTAAAAGCTGTGCCGGAGGTGAACCAGAAGGACCGCGGTACAAGTGGAACGCCGGACAAGATAGATCTAGCCAGCATCCTTGAAGATGAAGCAGAGGACAGTCAAGTCATCGTATACCCGGCTTGTGTAGTGACAGAGTCGGACGTAGCCGCCGAGGAAGACATTGGAGATGATATAGCAGTGTCGACTCCACCAAGGGAGGAGGTCAACATGGACATGTCTGGGCTGTTCGATGAAGATCCAGCTCAGAAGAATGAGGATTCGAGGAGACAGGAAGTGAAGATGACCCTACCTGAAAAGTTCAGTGTGAACCGAGCGGACCTGATTAGGGCTCAGAAAGAGGAGTTTATATTCTTAATCAGGGAGGCAAAAGGGGGAAACTCATGTCCGGAGTCCCCCGTGTACTACTACTTGGACGATGATGTACTAATGAGGAAGTGGCGACCGGACAAAGCCGGCACAGATAAGGTATGGTTGGAGAAGCACCAAGTGTTAGTGCCGAAGGAGTTTAGGGCGGCTGTGTTAGAACTAGCCCACTCCGTAGATATGGCAGGGCACTTAGGGGTGAAGAAGACCTTAAATAAGGTGCAGGAGCACTTCTACTGGCCGAACGTGTGGAAGGAGGTAAAGAAGTATTGTAGGACATGTTTGGCATGCCAACGTGCAGGTAAGCCGGCTCCGGCTATACCAAAGGCACCGTTAAAGCCCATACCGGCATTTGGCGAGCCTTTTGAGAGAGTCTTGATAGACTGTGTAGGTCCGTTGCCAAGGACCAGAAAAGGCCATGAGTACTTACTGACCATAATGTGCACGGCCACCCGTTTCCCCGAAGCAATCCCCCTGAGAAGAGTGACGTCGAGAGCCGTTCTGGATAGACTACAGAACTACATTGCGTGGGTAGGAATGCCCAAGGTTATTCAGACGGACCAGGGGAGTGTCTTCCAGTCGAAGTTGTTTAGGGAAACTGTGAGAGGATGGAAGGTAGAGCAAGTGCGCTCGTCACCGTATCACCCTCAGTCGCAGGGAGCGTTGGAGCGTTTCCATGGAACGCTAAAGAACTTGTTGAGGATATACTGCGCAGAGGAAGGGAGTAGTTGGGACGAGGCATTACCATCCGTGTTGTTCGCCATCAGGGATGCGGTAGTAGAATCACTCGGATTAACCCCATTTCAACTGGTGTACGAACACTCCGTGAGGAGCCCAGTGGGCACGCTCAAGGAGCAGCTCACCGTGGATAGGCCTAAGGTGGACGTATGACAATATGTGAAAACTTTTAGAGAGCGACTCTCTAGGGCCAGAGATTTGGCCAAGGAAAATTTGAGAACATCCCAGGCAGAGATGGTAAGGTACCACGACAGGAAAGCGAAGGGCAGGAAATTTCAAGAAGGAGATCAGGTGTTAGTCCTACTACCGGTAAAAGGAAGTATATACGAGTCGAGATTTTGTGGACCATATACCATCCAGAAGGCGTTAGGGGATGTGAATTATGTAATCCACATGCCAGATCGTCCGAGGAAGTCACAGGTTTGCCACGTGAACATGATAAAGACGTACTATGACAGAGATAAGCCTCTAGGCGATGAAGAACAGATGGAAACCCCATTGCAGGCGACTGTGCTTTGTGTAGGAGATGGCAAAGGGATAGAAAAGGAGAACTGTAAGTTAGAGAGGGCCGATGGCGCGAAGATATCAAATACGGAATGCCTGGCCAAGATAGGTGAGCGTCTGGGTCATTTGGAGGATGACCAACGCCAGGAGCTAGTGGAGATCCTACGGAGGAATAAGTCGTTATTCACGGACGTGCCTAGAAGACACCGCGGAACGGTGCACGAAGTGAATGTAGGGAGTGCTGAGCCCATCAAGCAGCACCCTTACAGAGTTAACCCGGAGAAAGCGGCGGCAATGAGAGCAGAAGTGAAGTATCTGCTAGATAACGACTTGGCAGAGGTTAGCGACAGTGACTGGGGTTCGCCGTGCCTGCTCGTGAAGAAGAGTGACGGCACGTACCGGTTCTGCACCGATTATAGGAAGTTGAATGCAGTCACGGTCGCTGACTCGTTTCCGATACCGCGCATTGACGATTGCATAGATCGGATTGGGAGTGCACGGTATGTCTCGAAGATAGACCTGCTGAAGGGATACTACCAGATTCCCCTGTCCGAGGAGGCCAAGAGGATCTCAGCGTTCGTGACACCCGACGGCTTGTACCAATATAAAGTGGTGCCGTTCGGAATGAAGAATAGTGGTAATTGTTTTAACGAGTAATGAATCAGGTATTACAAGGCGCGACTGACTGTGCAGTGTACATCGATGATATTGTGGTGTTCGCTGATTCCTGGAAAGATCACGTGGATCGACTTTTAGATTTGTTCGATCGGTTGGAGAAGGCCAACATGACGATCAACTTAGCAAAAAGCGAGTTCGGGAGAGCCCGCCTGGAGTACCTTGGATATATAGTAGGGCAAGGCGAGGTTGCTCCGGTAAGAACAAAGGTGGAGGCCATTGACAACTTCCCGGTGCCCAGGAGTAAGAAAGAATTGTTGAGATACCTCGGTATGATTGGATATTACCGGAAGTTCTGTGAAAATTTCTCCACCATAGCCGCTCCTATGACGAGTTTGCTATCAAAGAGCAAGAAGTGGGAGTGGAATGGAACAGCACAAGAGGCATTTGAAAAGACCAAAAGACTGTTGACCGAGGCGCCTGTACTAGTGTCACCCAATTTTGGAGCGCCGTTTACGTTATTTGTAGATGCCAGTGATATAGGGGCCGGAGCTGTACTGACACAGCAGAATGATGAAATTTACCGCCCCGTGTCCTTCTTCTCCAAGAAGTTCGTTAAGCACCAGAGGTCGTACAGTACAGTCGAGAAAGAGACTTTGGCCCTGGTGATGGCATTGAAACATTTTGAAGTGTATGTGAGTGGGGGAGGACACCCAGTGACGGTGTATACAGACCATAATCCCCTAGTTTTAGTGAAGAAAATGAAGCATGCAAACCAGAGATTAACCAGATGGTTTTTATCGCTCCTAGAGTATGACCTGGTGATAACGCACATAAGAGGGCGAGACAATGTAGTGGCTGATGCGTTATCTCGAGCCTAGCCACTAGAATAATTCTCAAAACAAGGGGGAGGGAGTGTTATGATCCCAGGTAGCCGAAAAACGAGTCTCCCCTTTGAGAATTATTCTATCAAGCCTGACCTAACCAGGAGGTCTAAGAAATATAGAGGCTGAAGTGTGCAGACGTACCAGCTGTGGAATCGAGCTGGGGACGTGTGGTCTCAAGTCCCAGGCGATGAGAAGTGTTTATTAAATCGCCCAGAGGCATTATCGTGGGCCGTGGCAGCGCCCTGACCAACTTCGTCAGAGGAAGGAGCGCCCTCGACCAGACAATCTGTGGTAAGCACGATATACGCCAGTTCATAGTGATTGCTTGTAGTTGGTCGTGTGCCCAGCGACAGTAGCAATGTTTATTGATAAGTTAGACATGTTTTAATAAGGCAGAAAGCCTGAAATAAGAGAGTGGAGAGGGAGGAACACGGAGCGACGGCCGTCCCCTCTGAGCGCTGGCGGGCAACTGAGGGAGTCGGCTCCTGACGGTGGAAGACCCTCCCAGCGTGAGTGAGGACCGCCGCCGGGCGAGGTGGAGTATGGACCCGCCCAAAACGGGGGAGTCCACTCTCACTGTATGTAGAGGACAGATAGAGATTTGAGGCAAACATATTGTGTGATTATTTTTGTTTATGTGTTAAAGGGGAAACATTTTATTGGAGTGTCGATGGGTTGCAGGTTTGTCTTTGGGGAAGAAGTTGCTGAGAACTTCGAAGCCAGCATAGATGAAGTAATTGATGAGACTCCAAGGTAGTGAAGCAGAGGACCTCGAGCTGTGAGGAGAAGCAGTGAAGAGGAGTGTCACGTGTTTCTGTAGAGGTGGTGGAGCACCATAGTTGCTCGAGGGAACTTCATGGTGTAGCAGCCAAGAGAGCTGTGGAGGACCCTAGCAGAAGGGTGAAACACCGTAGTTGCTCAAGGAAACTTCATGATAGCAGCCTGGAGGAGCTGCAGAGGATCCTGGTAGTGAAGCCTGGAAGAACCTAAGGATATTAGGGTAGTGAACTTCCAGAGGTGGAAGGGAAGTTCTGGTGGATTACTTGTAGGGAGTTGATAGTGTTTGGTTGTCATTAGCGTGCAAGACGCAATGAGAGATGAGTGACTGTTTGCATTCTTATGTCAAGGAGTGTTTTATACTGAAGTTTAGAGTTACAGTCGTAGGCTGGATTACCTACAGATGTATGCGTTCTAGGACTGATAGGGTGATCGATTGATCATTGCAGTGTAGCAAGGAACATTTATGCTGATATATGTTATTGCCTTCAAATGTTGATTTTCTTTGTACACATTTATAGATACATATATATATTCTCTTGCTGATGGTACAACAGTGTATGTAGACTTGATCAACTTGAGGAGGTTGAGAGGATACCACTTGAAAAGCTGATGATAGAGTTCTGATGATGTTGGAGTGCAACCTGATTGCAATTTATAGGGTATAGGATCCATTATTATTATATGTGTGTATGTATCGTGTATGTGCTTTGTTCAGTAAATGTATCCCAATTTGCTGGTATTTGACCTTGTCCTAGTGAGGCTTCCCATGAAATAGTACAGAAGGAGAGAGAGAGAGAAAGAACCAAGAACCACTGCTGTGGACAGGGTAGAAGGTAATACTAATAAGTCAAAGGGAGATTGAGGAGATCATATCACATAAGGAGAGAGTGGGGAGTCACAGCGGCTCGAGTGGGTGTGTGCACGTGACAACGAGGCTAAGTGTTGGAGCCGCATCCCCTAAATGTGTGACGTTGAGCCCCTCCCCAAGAGCCAGAAGTGCCTAGTGTGATCTCCTAGTGAGGTATAAGCACTCTACCGAGTTGTGGGTTGGGTTGTCCGTAAAGGAGGAACACGACGACAGCAACACCACCAACCCACAGACTATAATAGGATGTAAGGAATCTCTTGCTAGAGTTGGATGTGACATAGGCTATAGGCCTGAATGGAATCTCCCCATGGATACTATAATAAGGAGCAGAAGCACTATGCCTGGCACTCTCCATAGTGTATAACAGGTCACTGGTAACAGGGGAACTGCCAAAAATGTGGAAGACTGCTAATGTAGTCCCGATATACAAGAAAGGGGATAGACAGGAAGCACTGAACTACAGGTCAGTGTCCCTAACTTGCATACCATGCAAGCTGATAGAGAAGATTGTGCGAAAAAAACTTGTGGAACATCTGGACCTAAAGAACTTCGTAACACAGCATCAACATTGGTTCAGGGATGGCAGGTCCTGCCTCACAGGATTAACTGAATTCTATGACCAGGCAATAAAAATCCGGCAAGAAAGAGATGGGTAAGCAGACTGCATTTTCTTGGATTGCCAGAAAGCCTTTGACACAGTACCACACAAGAGGCTAGTGAAAAAGCTGAAGATGCGGGCAGGAGTGAAAGGGAAGGTATTCCATTGGATAAGGGAGTACCTAAGCAACAGAAGACAACGAGTCACTGTGAGGGGTGAGGCCTCAGATTGGCGAGACGTCACCAGTGGAGACCAGCAGGGTTCAATCCTTGGACCTATACTGTTCCTGATATATGTAAATGATCTCCCAGAAGGTATAGAATCGTTCCTCTCATTGTTTGCTGATGATGCAAAAATTATGAGGAGGATTAAAACAGAGAATGATAGTAGGAGGCTACAAGATGACCTAGGCAGACTGAATGAATGGTCCAACAAATGGCTACTAAAGTTCAACTCTAGTAAATGCAAGGTCATGAAACTAGGCAGTGGAAACAGGAGGCCAGACATAGGATACCGAATGGGAAATGATGTACTTCATGAAACGGACAGAGAGAAAGATCTAGGAGTTGATATCACACAAAACCTGTCTCCTGAAGTCAACATCAAAAGAATTACATCTGTTGCATATGCGAGGCTGGCTAACATCAGAACAGCCTTCAGGAACCTGTGTAAGGAATCATTCAGAACCTTGTACACCGCATATGTAAGACCAATCCTGGAGTATGCGGCCCCAGCATGGAACCCGTACCTTGTCAATCATAAGACGAAGCTGGAAAAAGTCCAAAGGTATGCCACTAGGCTGGTCCAAGAACTAAGAGGCATGAGTTACGAGGAAAGGATGCGTGAAATGCACCTCACGACACTGGATAACAGAAGAGAATGGAGACATGATCACTACCTACAAAATGCTCAGAGGAATTGAATGTGTACATAATTATAAACTTTTTAACACAGGTGGTATGCAAACAAGGGGAAACAGGTGGAGACTGAGTACTCAAATTAGCCTTAGGAACATTAGAGAGAACTTTTTCAGTGTCAGAGTAGTTAACAAGTGGAATGCATTAGACAGTGATGTGGTGGAGGCTGACTCCTTACACAGTTTCAAATGTAGATATGATAGAACCCAGTAGGTTCAGGAATCTGTACATCAGTTGATTGACAGTTGAGAAACGGGACCAAAGAGCCGGAGCTCAATCCCCGCAAGCACAACTAGGTGAGTATACAAGTTACTACTTCAATCAAGAGAAAGTTTCACTTGTGACTACATAACAGGTACCATAGCAATTGGAGGACAAAAACTTATAGTCGTAGTCATATAACTCCTACCTAATGACAGACGACCCAGACAGGAATATGATAGAAACAACATGACCACCATTAATATAATATAGAGGGCAGCTTCTGTGGCTAGCAGGAATGGATCTGAACTACTAATCATGGGAGACTTTAACCACGGGAAGATAGACTGGGAGATCAGAGACCCACAAGGGAGACTAGACACAGGGAGAGCTAAGCTGATGGAAGTGGCAACAAGAAACATTATAAGTCAACACATCAAGGGAACGACAAGAATAAGAGGAGAGGATGAACCAGCTATGCTTGATCTGATATTTACCCCTAAATGAGTGGGACATACGGGAAGTTAAGTTGGAAGCACCCTTGGGAATGAGAGATCACAGTGTATTGATCTTTGACTACCTGGTAGAGCTAGGATTTATCTCCCCCCCCAAAATAACTAGGAAAGAAAGGACTGGCGTACCGAAAGTGGAATTATTAGGATATGAGAAGTTTCCTTATGGATATACCATGGGACACGGAACTCAGAGCTAAGTTCGTACAAGACATGATGGACTATGTCACCCAAAAGTGTCAGGAGGCAGTAAACTGGTCTATCCCAGCCGAAAAGGAAAAATCCGAGAAGCAAAAGAAGAAATTGTGGTTTAATTGGGCATGTATGGAAGCAAAGGAGCTGAACAAAAAGACGTAGAATTACCGTCCGAAATAACAGAACACCAGAATCAGAACGAGAAACTAGAGAACCAGGAATGAGTATGTTATTGCGAGAAGAGAAGCAGAGAAAAAGTATGATAATGATATAGCAAATAAATCCAAGACCGAACCAAACCTACTCCACAGTCACATCAGGAGGAAAACAACAGTGAAAGAACAAGTGATGTAACTTAGAATGGGTGAGAACAGGTATACCAGACGGCCGTGGAAGGGTTCGAAATAACAAGAAATGAGGCAAGACACACTTTTGGATCTGAACGTGAGTAAGGCTATTGGTCCAGAAGGAATCTCACCATGAGTACTGAAAGAGTATAATGGGTCACTGGAGACGGAAGACCTACCTGAAATATGGAAGACGGCTAATGTAGTCCCAATATACAAAAAGGGCGACAGGCAAAAGGTACTGAACTACAGGCCAGTGTCCTTAACTTGTATACCATGCAAGGTGATGGAGAATATCATGAGAAAAAAACCTAGTAACTTATCTGGAGAGAAGGAACTTCGTGACAAACCACCGACATGGGTTCAGGAAGGGTAAATCTTGCCTCACAGGCTTAATAAAATTTTACGATCAGGTGACAAAGATTAAGCAAGCAAGAGAAGGATTGGTGGACTGCATTTTCTTGGACTGTCGGGAAGCCTTTGACACAGTACCCCATAAGAGGCTGATACATAAGCTGGAGAAACAGGCAGGAGAGTTACACTGAGGGGTGAGACCTCAGATTAGCATGGAGTCACCAGTGGAGTCCCACAGGGCTTTGTACTCGGACCTATCCTGTTTCTGATATATGTAAATGATCTCCCAGAGAGTATAGACTCATTCTCCTCAATGTTTGCTGACGATTCCAAAATTGTGAGAAGGATTAAGACAGGAGGACAGCTTGAGGCTTCAATAAGACCTGGACAAGCTGCAGGAATGGTCAAAAATGGTTGTTAGAGTCTAACCCAAGCAAATGTAATGTAATGAAGATTGGTGTAGGGACCAGGAGGCCATATACAAGGTATCATTAGGGAGATGAAATTCTTCAAAAGTCAGAAGGAGAGAAAGACTTGGAGGTTGATATCATATCAGACCTTTCTCCTGAAGCCCACATCAAGAGAATAACATCAGCGGCATATGCCAGGCTGGCCAACATAAGAAACCTGTGTAAAGAATCAAACAGAACTTTGTATTCCACATATGTCAGACCAATCCTGGAGCATGCAGTTCCAGCATGGAGTCCATATTCAAGCATTAGACTAAACTGGAAAACGTTCAAAAGTTTCCCACCAGACTAGTATCCGAACCGAGGAGTGTGAACTATGAGGAGAGACTACGGGAAATATATCTCTGGAAAACAGAGGAGTTAGGGGGAACATGATCAAGTCAACATGATTCTTATAGGAATTGATAGGACAGATAGAAAGGCTATTTATCACAAAGGGCACACGCACTAAGGGACACAAGTGGAAATTGAGTGCCACAGAGATATTAGAAATAACTTTTTAGTGTCAGAGTGATTGACAAATGGAATGCATTAGGAAGTGATGTGGTGGAGGCTGACTCCATACACAGGTTCAAGTGTAGATATGATAGACCCCAACAGACTCATGAACCTGTACATCAGGTGATTGAGAGATGAGAGGCTGGATAATAATGGTTGTCGGTTGTGGTTGTAGCTTTCTTGGTAGTGGGGAGGAATGGAGTACCAAACAGCTGTGGGCATTTTCTTTTTTATTATCTACTAGCTGTACCCGGCCACACATTGCTGCAGCTCAGCAACGCATGTACGTTGCTGAGCAACAGTAACCCTTCCCCTGTCTTCCAGTCCTCCCCACCATTCCCCCCTCCCCCGTTCTCTCGTCCTCCCAAACATTCCCACTCCCCCATCCCCTCGTCCTTCCAACCATTCCTCACTCCCCCATCCCTATGTTGCCCTCACCATCTACCTCTCCACCTTCCCCTCGTCCTCCTAACCATTCCCAACTCCACCATCCCCTCGTCCTCTCCCCATCTCCCTCTCTCTCCCGTCCCCTCGTCCTCCCTACCATTCCCACCCTCCCCCGTCCCCTCGTCCTCCCCAACTTCCCTGTCCCTTTGTCCTCCCCCCCACCAATCTCCATTCCCCTGTCCCATCGTCCCCACCATTCCCAACTCCCCCGTCCCCTCATCCTCCCCACCATTACCCAATCCTATGTCCCCTCGTCGTCCCCCACCCTCCTCCACTCCCGTCCCCTCGTCCTCCCCACTCCCTAGTTCGATGCATTCCCAAATGATCTGATGTTCCCATCAGAAAATTGAGAACATCATATCATCTCATTTTCCCATCACTGAAATATAAGAAAACCATTAAAAACGAAATGAAAAGCAATGAAAAAAATAAACAAATAAACTATACTCACGAAATGAACGGTATGGTAAATAACAAAGCTCAATTCCAATGCAATGTCATGCAAAAGGATTAAATCAAAATGAAAAACAATCGAAATCTATGATAATTCAATTTATGAATGAAATCGGAAACATTGAAATGGAATCGAAACATATTTAGTATAGCATAATTTGTTCTTACGTGCAACAGATGGGTCTTATTTTTTTTTTAAATCATGTTTTTACCTGTCACAGGTGTGACATCTATACTTATACTCACGAAATGAACGGTATGATAAACAACACAGCTCTGTTCCAATGCAAAGTCACAAAAAATAATTATATCACAATGAAAATAAATCGACATGTATGAAAATTAAATTTGTCAATGCAATCAAAAACACTGAAATGGAATCATACCATACTTAGTATAGAGTGTGTGGCTTTTACGTGCAACAGATGGCACCCTTTCTTAATAAAAATGCTTTTACCTGTCACAGGTATGGCATCTATACTTATACTTACGAAATGAATGGTATGGTAAACAACACAGCTTAATTCCAAAACAATGTTACTCAAAATAATTCCATAAAAATTTAAATAAATCAAAATCTATGAACATTAGTAACATATTTAGTATAGCGTGTGTGTTGCTATTACGTGCAACAGATGGCGCTGTTTTTTGAAAAAGAACATGTTTTTACCTGTCAGAGGGGGTGGCATCTATATAGTAGGTATATAAAAGCACGCGCATATTCGAATGGAATGTTGTGTCAGAATTTCTGAGCAATCGGTGAAGAACTCTGGGAGATTACAGCGTGTGTTGCTCTTACGTCCAACAGATGAGGCTGTTTTTTAAAAAAACATGTTTTTTCCCTGTCACTGGTGAGACATGTGTATAGGTGGTATATAAAAACACGCATCTATTCGAATGCATCGTCATGTCAAAATTTCAAAGCAATCGGAAAAGAGGTTTCGAAGATTTCTCTCACATGAAAAGCACAATTAAAAAAAAAACATGCTTTTTCTGTCACAGACATGACATCAGTATAGTATGTATATAAAAACCTGCTCGGATGCGAATGGAACATTGTGTGAAAATTTCAAAGCAATCGGTGGAGGACTTTCGGAGATTAGCGATGTTGAACAAATGAACCTTTCCATCTATATTTATATAGATATAAATAAAAATTAAAATGTCCGTTTGTGCATAACCCTTAATCTCCGAAAGTTCTTCACCGGTTGCTTTAAAATTTTCACACAACGTTTCATTCGCATCCGGCCAGGTTTTTATATACATACTATATAGATGTCACGTCTGTGACGACAAAAAAACATGCTTTTTCTGAAAACTGAGTTTTTCATGTGAAGGAAATCGTCGAAACCTCTTTATTGAGTGTTTGAAATGTTGACACAACGTTGCATTCGAATAGGCGCGTCTTTTTATATATCTACTATATACATGCCTCACCGGAGACAGGAAAAAAACAGATATTTTTTGAAAAACAGCGCCATCTGTTGGAAGTAAGAGCAACACATGCTGTAATCTCCCAAAGTTCTTCACCGATTGCTTTGAAATTTTGACACAACGTTGCATTCGAATAGGCGCGTCTTTTTATATACCTACTATATAAAAGCCACCCCTGTGACAGGGAAAAACATGCATTTTTGTCAAAACAGCGCCATTTGTTGCACATAATTGCAACATGCACGCTATACTAAATATGTCACGAATTCCATTTCATTGTTTCTGACTGCATTGATAAATTTTATTTTCACAGATTTTTATTTATTTTATTTTTTATTGAATTATTTTGTGTGACATTGTGTTGAACTGAGCTGTGTTGTTTACCATACAGTTCATTTCGTAAGTATAAGTATAGATGACACACCTGTGACAGGTAAAACTATGCTTTTCTTGAAAAACAGCACCATCTGTTGCATGTATGAGCAACACACATGCTATACTAAATATGTTTCAATTTCATTTCAATGTTTCTGATTGCATTGATAAATTGCATTTTCATAGATTTTTATATATTTTCATCTTGATTTAATTATTTTGTGTGAATTTCGTTGGAATTGAGCTGTCTTGTTTACCATACCATTCATTTCGTGAGTATAGTTTATTTTTTATTTAGTTTCATATTTTCAATTCATTTTTTAACTGTTTTTCTTATATATCAGTGATGGGAACATCAGCTCAATTTATATTCCCAATTTACTGATGGGAACATCAGACGTTTTGGAAAGGCATCGGACGAGGGAGTGGGGAATGAGGGGGATGACGAGGGGGCGGAAGTGAGAGATAGTGTGGAGGACGAGGGTACAAGGAAAGGGGTAATGGTGAAGAAGGACGATGAGACGGGGGAGTTTGGGATAGTGGGGAGGAGAAAGGGACAGGGAAAGTTGCTGTGGCTCAGCGGCTGCTAGTAAAGTTATAAATTTTATGCTGGGCCACGTACTAGCTATCGTAAGTGTCTCTGCTGGGCGAGGGCTAACGCCAATCTGATTATGGAGTGTGGCCCTCGGCTGTCCCTCGGGCGAGCACACAAGGACCACCTAGTTCTGAGAGGTTCTGAGTAGACATAACAAGATGGCGCCCACCATACCCTGGGCGTCCAACTCCGCTTAGCACACTATCATCGTCGTCCTCAACAATCTGCTTGAAGAACTTTTTGGTTGTGAACCTAACTAACATTTATGTATAGGATTATTTACCTATGGTGGCTGTAAACAAGCTCTGAGACATCCACAACCCAGTCTCAGTCATACATGAATATAGAGTACATTGCATAAATATAAATCTAAAATTAAGTTATCCATGGAGCATCATGAGTATCTAGTTAAACGTCTGAGCATACTGGAGGCAGAAGGTCCATCTGCAGGTAGAGGCAGTGGACCAGAAGTTGTGTGCAAGGATCAAGATGCACACCCACAGTGTTACCTGTTAAGCAGATTATAATCGGTAGACGCTGACAAAGGCACGATATAGTACATAGTATAAGTGACGTTCTACTAAAATATGGAGTGCAGGGACGCGGCAAAAACACCAGGACCTGAACAGTGAGTGTATGAGAAGTCATAAGATTGAAACTATGAACTAAGGTGAGCTATGTAGGTATCATATTATATACATTTGAGACAAAGGAAAAAGAACAGATGTATAAAATCCACTGAGAAAGGCGTTAATCAGTTTAACTCTCTCAGGAAATCTCAACGGATATGCTGCGGGAATGGTACATAAAAGTGTCTAACATATACAATGGTCGGGTTCTCACTCAAGACGAGCTTTCTCGTAAAAAAATTAACTAGAACTAGTGGAAAAGGGGTAGAAGTTAGTAGGCATGAATGGGTTACTTAGTTTATAATATGGTAAGCATTACCCTTACAGCTAGACATAAAAACTATGAATGTTAGGGGCTAGTTCTTCACGAATATAGTCATCTTCTGCTACATTCTGGCAGTCAGGAAGTGAGGAGCTGATGTAACGCATCCATTGTCCTTTACAGACAGGAACACCACAGTCACACAAGCATGTATCATCCGACTGTTGTTGGTGCACTGTCAAAATAACTGGTCAGGACCGAAAGTTGTAAGTATGAGTACCAGGTGATGTGGTACCATTGTTCGTGTCTTCGACCAGAGTGGGTGTCACGGTGGTAGGGTCAGTCATTACATGGTCATTGACAGGTACTGGGCTGTCTTGGTCAACAGTCAGTCGGGCTAGTTTCATGTGAATGAGATGTTCATTTACATGTTCACCTGTAGCAAGGTTGTCCAGCTTGTACTTTGTACCTGTAATATGCTCAAGAACTCTGTAAGTTCCAAGAAACTTCTCAATCAGCGTATACATGGGACCATCTCTTCGCTGGTTGAGGATCATTACTAAAGATCCAGGTCCTATTTTTGTAGGTTCAGCATGAGCGTTTTGTAACCTAGTGAAATCGTCAGTAGCTTTAGATAGGTATTCCTTGACTCTCAGGAATACCAATTGAGTGTCTCTTTGTTTGACTTTAACATAATCATCATAGTTGTAAAGTGACACAGGCGGTGAGGATATGAGAGCATTAGGGAATCTCATATCTGTCCGATAAAGCCCAGAGTGAGGTGTATCTCCTATTGAGGAGTTGACAGAGGAGTTTTTGAAGCTTTGGACGATTGGCATAAGTTCATCCCATTTGTGACTGTCCCGATTGACTGTTACTCTGAGTGCGTTATTGACTGTTAATTTCTTATTTGTTCTTTCAGCAAGACCATTGCTAGCCGGTTGATAAGGCATTATATTGCACTTTTTATTTTTGTACAGTTTAGCCAGTTGTTCCATAACAGAATTGTTGAATTCCAGGCCGTTGTCAGTACAGTATACTGACAACGGCCGAGAGTCCACCTAGAGTTATACCGAGAGTATAACCCTAGGTGGACCATACCTGCAAATTATGTTATTATGAAATGCATTATGCAGTTTTGTTTGGAATTGGAACCAGTTTACCGTATTTAGAGAAGTTATCCACCGCAACTAGAAGATGTTTATTACCTTTGAAAATTTCAGCAAAGTTCATTAGCAAGTCCATAGAAACACGGTCCCAAGGTGCATTAGTCGTAGGGTAAGTCTGAATTGGGTTCAGCCCAGCAACATGGGTTCTGTTAGCTAGGCAGGTTAGACATTGATCCACGTGATGTTTAATCTGTTTTGCCATTTCGGGACAGTAATACTCGAGGCAAGCCTGCTTTATGGTGCAGTCCTTGCCAGGATGTGCACTGTGCGTCATGGACAAGTTTCAACACGATAGGTACTATCGACGCAGGAATAACAGGTTGATGTATCATTCTGGCAGGAGAGCCAAACAACCTTCATGTGGAGTACGTGGTTTACGAGTACTAGTTCCTTGAGCGGCATAGGAGACTTGACTGTAAGAGTCGTTTTCGGGTTCATTAGAAAGCTTATAACTGGTGCCCACATTGGGTCTTGTTGTTGTGCTATTTCTACATCTTGCAAGTCTGTCGAAGGGTATTCTACCTGAACAGGAGCGACGTAGTGGGAGAGGGCATCGGCAACTACATTATGTCTGCCAGGTAAGTTTCCAAACGTGGGTAAGAACTCTTGTATTGTGAGCGACCAACGGGCAAACTTACCTATTGGGTTCTATTTTTTCGTCAGTACATGGACAGGGTAGTTGTAGATGATGTCTCTGAAATGTTTGAGATCCCACACTACAGCTATAGCTTCTCGTTCTGTTGCATATGCAATGGCATGTTTTTTTCTGTCGCTAGTCTATGTTAGTACGGCTCCTAATCCAATATTACTGGCGTCGGTGACTATGACAAACGATTTGGAGAAGTCTGGGAACTTGATAATGTGAGCTGATATCAAAGCCTCTTTAAGTGTTTTAAACGCTTTCTCCTGATCAGCTGTCCTGGCGAATAGGACGTCTTTCTTAAGGAGGTGAGTGAGAGAAGACTCAATCACTGAATAGCCAGCGATGAAATGGCGATAGAATCCTGTTAGGCCTATGAAGTTTTGTACAGCATCAACATTATGAGGGACAGGATACTTCTTCACAGTGTCTATCTTTGAGTTAAGAGTGGTAATGCCATGTGAGATGACTTTATGGCCTAGAAACTTTATCTCTTTTTTTCATGAAGTCACATTTGATAAGTTTGATCTTCAAATTAGCTTCAAATAGTTTCTGAAGAGCAAGTTCTAAACTTTGAAGGTGGGTCGGTACATCCTTGGATATGATTATGAGGTCATCGAGGTAAACCTTGAGGGTATCACCTATCATTCATCGGAACAAGTTTGTCATAAGCCTAGAGAAAGTAATAGGGCTGCTGCATAAACCAAAAGGTATGCAGGTGTACTAGTAATCGCCACTAGGGACTGAAAACTCTGTCAGTTCTCGGCTTTCTGGGTCAAGTGGTATTTGCCAAAAACCTTGCAATAGATCAAGAGAAGACGAAACCTCATTCTGTCCTATGTTCTGCAATAAGTCAGTGAGCACGGGAAGTGGAAACCTATCTGGTATCGTCACGTGGTAAAGTTTTCTGAAATCAACGATGGGATGCAAGAGCCATCCATCCTTCTTGGGTACTATGATCAATGGAGCATTCCATGGAGAGGTGTTTTCTTCAATAACACCTCCATGTAACATCTCGTCAATATGACAGTCTGCAACAGCTCGTTGAGAATGAGGCAATCTACATGTGGGTACATAAATTCGTTGAGTACCTGGTTCAAGAGGAATTTTGTGAGTGATGAGGTGTGTCATGCCAAGTTGTTCTCCTGTCAGTTCCACAACTGTGTTTGTTGAGGATGGGGGGCTTGGGCGTTTGGGAAGTCAGTGGGACTAAGGTGCTCAGGCGAGATCGCTAACTGATTTCGATTTGTCGTATGAGAGAGTGCAAGTACCATTAGTTCAGTAGAGTTTTCATCCACTACTCGCACCACTAACGAACAATGGGTGAAGTATACAATGTGTGTCTATGTGAGGTGAATGTTGGCATTGGTGACATTTGCAACATAAACAGCAGTAGAGATGTTCTGCATCTGATGAAAGGACGGTTCTATGTAGGTACCTTTTATTTGACATGTGACACTGTCTGCTATTACGTGATCTAGGTCAGGTACACCAGGAATTTTGACAATAACCTTTGTTAGTGTGTGAGAATGTAGAAAGGTGTCTTGGTGTAAGATGCCTCTGACTTGAATGATGTTAGACTCTAGGCAAGGTAATGAACAATTGCCGGGGCCCCTTGCAAAGATTCATTGACTTCATCGACCTGTGATATTGTGTGGCTGTGTGATGGACTGGTGTCAGTAAGTGATTGAGTGACAGCTTTGTTTGGACGTGTCTGGTAACGTGTATCTTGGTCACTCCTGGCTTTTATGTAACTGATATAGTCCCTATGGTTGGTGAACTCGTGTCCCCATGGGGAACACACAACAAAGAGGTACTACTGTGTCACCAATTGTTGTTTCCCAATGGGAAGCATCGATAGTAATTAAAATGAATGTCTCCTGGGAACCGAATATTATCTACAAGTAAACAGGTCATGGCGACTGATCTGTCATCAACTATCAACTCTTTGTCAGCTTCACCCAACACTGCAGTCATTCCTCCAGAAACTTCACTAAGGTTGGAGTCAGATGGCTGGCATACAACAAGTCTGTTGTGTATGTCATTCAAGGCGGCTTCTTTGATGATGATGACTCTAGCTCCTGTGTCTAGGAAAATTTTAACTTGTTGACCTTTCAGAGTGGTTGTAATCAGAGGTCCTTCAGTGTCTTTGTTAGGCATGTTAGTACGAGACTGGTGTGGACGACGTGATGTCTGAAGCACATGATTGTGAGTACTGTCAGCATGAGGAGGTGTACGGTATCCTCCTCTGCTAATATATTAAACCTGTTATGGGTAGGTACTGATTATGCAGGGTGGTCGTCTCGCTTCCCTATGTCATGCTGGTTTACAAAGGCTGCTATGTTTTCCCCCGATTGTGAGTATGGTCTGGTCTGGTCTAAGTACCCGTAGGTCTAGTCTGCGTTATTCCGTTAGAATAACGCAGACTATTTGTCCCGAGAGGGCCGTTATGTTACGGCCCTCTCGGGACGCAACGGGGTTCTTACTCTGATGTCGTTAGAGGAAGATATATATCCGACCCCAAGCCAGTAGAGGCTTTCAAGGGATGCGATCCGTGACGCAAGTAACTTAAAGGGAGTAGGGAAAGAAAGCTAAGAACTTAATATAATATAATGTTCACCTTCACCGTTTAATATATATAATAAAAGAGTACACAAGGGGGAGGGGTATTAACACTTTACAAAGGGGATCAACACTGTAGTCTTCTGCTGGAGACTATGGATCCTCGAAGCTAGGTGCTGAGTCCGCGGTGCTTTCTTCGTGGCCTCAAGACGTGTCCTCTGAGAACGCCGAGTCTACCCTGGCCACAGGTCAGCCACAACACAGGTCCACTGGGGGCACCGTCGTGGAGGCCGTCAACCACACGTCCAGCAGGTCTGCTGGCAGGTACTGAGCCACCAAGGCTGGCACGGCCACTCCACGAACGATAAAAGGGGTACGCCCTAGACAGGAGTCTCGTGTGATATCACCAATCACCCTCCTGTCCTCAATACCCCAGTGGATTATCGTCTCCAACCGTCGGTCCCGGGTAAATCCTTCCACTGCCACTCCACTGGCAGGCTTAACACACCACAGTGTTCTTCCGGGGGGACGACGTCACAACAGCTGCAGCAAACTGGACAGTATGGAGACTGGCTGCCTCGGGTAGACTGACTCCACCTTCAACACAGTGGTCCCAGGTCGGCTCTGTAAGCAGACACGTCATTAATAACCGGGACACTAATACACCACACTCACAGGCTCAGATACAAACGCCCGACATATCCACTCCCTAGATGGCGCTGTCGTCGGAGCACCACCTCACCAGAGGTCAGGAGCGGCGGTGTTGAGCGCTGAACCAGACTGGAAACTGGTCCTCGAGGCCAGTACACGCTGTCCTCACTAGGTGTCGTCGTTCGTTTGGCGGGGGTTTCGGGAGCTGACCCACAGATGGCGTGTTTGTCACTGCTCCAGGCACGGACGCTGGATCCGGGTTCGTAACAGTGAAGGCTGTAACACCGTTTGTCAGCCGCGAGTCAGTGTCCATCTGTGTTGTGACTGTCAGTCTTCGCGAACCTAACATGGGCAGTAGGTCGGGTTGCAGGAGCACGTGCAAGGCTCGGTCGGCGATGGTTAGGGGTTGCAGCATGTGGTTGGTTATTGGCAGGTTATTGGGGTAGCTTGAATAGAACCTCGGCGAGCTCGACAGTCAACAGTGTCATGACCATGGAGCTGGTGATAGGTGCAGAATGGTGCGCGAGCTGCTCGGCAGTCTGACATGTTGGTGGTAATGAGTACTGTTTGATGTGCATTCTGCCTAACGGTGGCCAGGTTTGCCACAGTTAAAGCATTCTGGCGTTTGTGGGTGAGGAGGATAATGAGGAGAGTTGTTCCTGGAGTGAGACCTGGGGCCATGTGAGGGTGGAGAAGACCTAGCATGAGTCTGAATGTTACTAGGGAAAGAACGCGTGACAACGTTTGCAGGGTTATGGGGATTGATTGCACTGAAAACGGCAGTGTTGTGCAGAGTCCTGGTTCTTTAGCCTCTCAGTGGAATCTATCATCTCATCCTTTAATTCCCAAATAGTGTTGTTTGGCCCAAAGTCCTTAGCTTGTATTTCCTTTAGTATGACCTCAGGGGGCATAACGCTGTATGGCACCAAATCTCAGTAGCCTACACACACATTACCTATGGTGAGGCTTTCCTTTGCTTCCCATCTAGAACCCATCAAAGCTGATTTCAGTGAGCTATGGAGCTTATCTAATCGTCTGCCGAATGCTTTGCGTGTCTCATCAGGACGCATTACCCAGCAAACACAAATCGTACAGAAAACGTTCGTCTATCTCTTCCCATAGGTGTAGGAATGATTTGCATTGAGAATGGTGCAGGAGAGCCTTTGAGAAACTTTTAATCCAAAAATCCAAACACATAGGTTTTATAATAAATTGTTTATCTACAACTATTTTGTTCCTAATGTATTACAAATAGTTTTTACATGTTTAAATATATAATTTATGGTGTTTTTTTGTAAAATTCATTAACAAATTGTGAATGATATTTAATGGCTGAATGAAACCGTCAAAATACATTTAGTTATTCTATGATCAGAAAAAAGTAGTTTTCCAAATTTTTCTAAAAATCGCTCATTTTAACACAATTTGACTCCTTAAGCATTCCACTAAACACTTATATCATGTTTAAATATATAATTTATGTATTATTCCCTAAAATAATTTATATAAATTATAAATGTTGTTGGAAAGTGGTGTGAAAGAATCAGAAAACGTTTTGTTGTCTTATATATTGGCGTGTTCTTATTAACTATGTCTCCAGTGCACAGTTTATCAAACAAGAAGATTAACGTTCGTCAACCCTTAAAATCTTATATGTTATCTTGCTGTTGCAAAATGGGTGAATCTTTAAGAACAGTATCAATATGACAAATGGTGTTTAACCTAACTCAAACATTGTAGGGTTTATTATTCTACACATATTTCTAATGACTCTTAGATGTTTACATTCTCTGAAGTATAATTGTGAAGGCTGTGTCCTTCACTCTCACAACAGATTCTTAAACTCCTCTGCATGTTCAACCATAATTGTTTCCATTCTGAATCTCCATGGACATTTGTATTCAAAATTAAACCAATGTGGTTTCCTTCAGCAGCCAGTACATTTGCTCATTCATTTCCACAGATTCCAACATGGTAGGAGATTTACAGAAATTTGGCTACTCATATTGTTATCTATTACATGAATGCATTTCCATATTATAAAAAAAATACATGAGTTTATGATAAATTCGTTTTTTGTGATATAACATTTGTATGCTGTTTTTTCTTTAAACCCCATACTGAACTAAATCACGAGAGTATATATTATTTATTAAGAAGCGCCACCACTGACCGCCAATTAAGTGCTCACATCAATTATAACTCTATAAGAAATAACACACAAGCCATGCCCAACTGTCGATCAACATTGATGCTGCACACACACTCAGGCGCCTCGACTCAAAATTGCCACTCATCAGTCATATGGAGGAGAAAACTTTGACAAATTTCACCTATCATAAATAACAGTCTCCGTCTTTCGTCAGTCTTTCTCATAAATTCAATCTCTGTGGTGTAGTGGTAAGACACTCGCCTGACGTTCCGCGAGCGCTATGTCATGGGTTCGTATCCTGGCCGGGGAGGATTTACTGGGCGCAAATCCTTAACTGTAGCCTCTGTTTAACGCAACAGTAAAATGTGTACTTGGATGAAAAATCGATTCTTCGCGGCGGGGGATCGTATTCCAGAGACCTGCCCGAAACGCTACGCATACTAGTGGCTGTACAAGAATGTAACAACAACTCTTGTATATATCTCAATAAAAACAAAAAACAAGCACCACCATTGACTGCCAAGTGCTCATATCAAGTCTAACTCTAAGAAGCAACATGCAATCGTTGTAAATAACCATGTCAACACGGACTCTGGACACTATACGTCTCCCAACATCATCACTCATGCTGGCATCAAAATGGAAATGTTAGGACTAATAGTGCCTATAGTGTCGTGGTGTATAGTATCGTGGAGCATAGTGTCGTGGAGTATAGTGTCGTTAAGTATAGTGTCGTGGAGTATAGTGTCGGGGAGTATAGTGTCGTGGAGTATAGTGTTTTTTTTTTTAAGATATATTCAAGAGTTGTTACATTCTTGTACAGCCACTAGTTCGCGTAGCGTTTCGGGCAGGTCCCTGGAATACAATCCCCCGCCGCGAAGAATCGTTTTTTCATCCAAGTACACATTTTACTGTTGCGTTAAACAGAGGCTACAGTTAAGGAATTGCGCCCAGTAAATCCTCCCCGGCCAGGATACGAACCCATGACATAGCGCTCGCGGAACGCCAGGCGAGTGTCTTACCACTACACCACGGAGACTGTGGATCTACACCACGGAGACTGTGGTGTAGATACACAGTGAGTGTTGTGAAGTATAGTGTCATGGAGAATAGTGTAGTGGAGTATAGTTTCGTGGAGTATAGTGTCGTGGAGTATAGTGTAGTGGAGTATAGTGTAGTGGAGTATAGTGTCGGGGAGTATAGTGTCGTTGAGTATAGTGTGGAGTATAGTCTCGTGGAGTATAGTGTCATGGAGTATAGTGTCGGGGAGTATAGTGTCATGGTGTATAGTGTCGTGGAGTATAGTGTCATGGAGTATAGTGTCGTGGAGTATAGTGTTGTGAAGTATAGTGTCGTGGAGAATAGTGTAGTGGAGTATAGTGTCGTGGAGTATAGTGTCGTGGAGTATAATGTCGTGGAGTATAGTGTCGTGGAGCATAATGTCATGGAGTATAGTGTCGTGGAGTATAGTGTCGTGCAGTATAATGTCGTGGAGTATAGTGTCGTGGAGTATAGTGTCGTGGAGTATAGTGTCGTGGAGTATAATGTCGTGGAGTATAATGTCGTGGAGTATAGTGTCGTGGAGTATAGTGTCGTGGAGTATAGTGTCGTGGAGTATAATGTCGTGGAGTATAGTGTCGTGGAGTATAGTGTCGTGGAGTATCATGTCATTGAGTATAGTGTCTTGGAACATAGTGTCGTTGTGTATAGTGTCGTGGACTATAATGTCGTGGAGTATAGTGTCGTGGTGTATAGTGTTGTGGTGTATAGTGGCGGCCTGGGGGTAAGGTAGACATGGGGCGGCCTGGGGGTAAGGTGGACATGGGGCGGCCTGGGGGTAAGGTGGACATGGGGCGGCCTGGGGGTAAGGTGGACATGGGGTGGCCTGGGGGTAGGATGGACATGGGGTGGCCTGGGGGTAGGATGGACATGGGGCGGCCTGGGAGTAGGATGGACATGGGGCGGCCTGGGGGTAGGATGGACATGGGGCAGCCTGGGGGTAGGATGGACATGGGGTGGCCTGGGGGTAGGATGGACATGGGGCGGCCTGGGGATAGGATGGACATGGGGCAGCCTGGGAGTAGGATGGACATTGGGTGGCCTGGGGGTAGGATGGACATGAGGCGGCCCGGGGGTAGGATGGACATAGAGTTGCGTGGGGTGGACATGTCGGGAGGGGTTGGGGTTTTGGGGGGTGGGGTTGGGAGCGTGGAGTTGCTTGTGCATCCATGGAAAACATCTATGTTTACTATATTCCCCCACACTGAGACTCGTCTCCTGTCCCATGTGGCAAATCAATGCACCTCACAACCCCATAACAATCAACAAACAAAAAAACATTCATGCACCAGTTCTCTGTTTGTTCTTATATGTTTCGAAACTAAGAAAAAAAAAGTTTCTATCCAGCGAACCGCCATACATCAACGCGTTGTTTAGACAAGGCGCTGACAGGTGTCTTTGTCACCCCAGACCCCAGGCGAAATGAATGAAATTCTTTGCACTCGTTACAGGTGACCCACATTCGGCATTAAAGAGATGAAAGACAGTTTACTCTACTGAATACTAAGACAAAAAGGGATTACCATAAAAAATTAAAATAATATATTTTACGTTAAATAAATTTAGTTACGTTAATTGAATGACTATATTCGAGAAACAACTGGCAACGCGCTTGGGCGAGATGGTGCTGGAATAATTTTAAAAAGTTAGCACTGAACTCTGTGTCGAGTCAACCCGCAAAAAAAATACAGACTCTCATGCCAAATTCGCTTAAACGCTTTAAATTACAATTTTTAATTTACAACTTTTAAAATAGGATAACGTTAATAACCCGCAGTAAAGAAGAAAACTAACACATGGGACATGCATTTGTCACGCTAATCCAAATTTCTGCCAAAATCCGATAAAAAAAAAACAAATATTTTTCCTAACCGGCGAAGTGTACTGAACAACACTCAACGAACTTGCATTGATTACACACACGATTCGAATTTTCCGCAATTAACCCAAAATTGCAGCCCAGTGGACTTAGAAAAAATTGGCACACGGCTTCTGTACCGCACCACGACCACGTGTAAGCAAAACCGCAGCACCACACGACGAAAATCTTAATTCTAGCTATCTATCCTAGGAACACACAAATATACTTAGGGGGAAAACTTAAAAATATTAAGAGGAACTTCATATATAATTTAAGGAACTCGATTTAACCTATAGCTTTTCCCTACCCATTAACCAACTGTCTGAATCCTAGTGACCCTGACCACTGGATCAACCCCGTACAGAAAGCTGCATGCACGAGAATCGCTATGACTAGATCTGAATCGACAATGACTAGCGTGCGATCACTAGTCATCTATCCGGTTGCCAACCACGTTACTCACTCATCCCTAAATAGCCGGGACCATCTTCATGAATTAACCGTAACACCTAGCTTTAGGGTCGTCCGCACTTGCCCACCCGCAGACCCTTACAGTACCCTCGTGGCATCCCACAGAAAACACTGCCCCTCACAGTTCAACCCAGAACTGCTGTCGTATGTGGCATCCACATGAAACCCTTACATTAATTGGAGGAGGTCGAGTAATATACCTTGTCCACTCAATGTAGGTGGTCCTCAACTTAACTGACTAACTTAACAGCCTAACTTAAAACTACCAGCACTCCACGAGGCTATAGAATCGCCTACTCTATGCAAATCACACTACATATGCTTCCTGCGAACTTAACGCGTGGCCCCCGGCTGATCTCTGACTATGCAGCATGACCTAACGGAAAGACGCCTGAGGCTTCAATAATTTTTAAGAAATTATTGAAACACCGCTGCCTATAATTGTAACACGGGACTGTATTGGTTCTACTCTGTCCACCATCCTGCCCGTGAAGATGCTTACTGAAATTTAACCGAATTCCAAAGGACCCCAGAGTATACTTTAAAGCCGAGTCCCACGCCACGTGGTCTTAGCCATTTGATCGGCTAAGCTTCTACAGACACGTGACGTCGCACCAGGTTTTCTAGCAAACTCAAGGGATCCCTTTACGCCGCCACCACCAGACCATTAACCTGAAGCATCAATCAGTTGGGATCTGGACCAATTAATCGATCATTACAACCTTGCGGCTTGATCCCCAAATTACGTGGAAAAGGGGGAAGAATCTACATTAAGTGTGAGAATTATAGCAACAAAAGGGATAAATAAACTCTTAACCTTTGTTAGGCTTGCGGCCCTACTAAAACTTCAGACTCCTGGAGACCACGTGACCAGGACATGGACACATTCAAAAATGGAAATAATAAAATACAAATAACAAGCTAATTATTTGGTTGAACTCTTTTAAACTGAAGGTAATTGCACAAGCATCTTAGGGAAAAGTTATTTCCAATTACAATATGGCTATTTGACCTTTGAGAATTACTAACTGTGGAAGGCTTTGGTGACCCTTGACCAGGGTCGCCAAAATTAATCCATGTCAGAGGCTAGTCCTAACTAGTGATGTCACTGAAGGTGACTTATTCAGTATTCTGACTATTGAGAATACTCTTGATACTGGAACAGGAATTCTATTGTAGACAATATGAATGAAGACTTGAATTTCTCTAAATTTCTGAATTCTGTAAAATAATTCATTATACGTTGCTTAAGACAGAGGCTTTTGTAAGCCTAACCGCTAATCCCAGGAGAGATACTCCATGGTTCCCGAGTCAGGTCAACTACCGCCTGACTCCAATTCTTGTACAAGGGCGTATACTACTGCATCACCTACAATTACTTATTTTAAAACAACTTCAGTTGTTACACTCCTTCCTCCTCGCCCTCCTCCTCCTCCTCCTTCCGCTTCGCCCTCTTCCTCCTCGTCCTCCTGCTTCACCCTCCTCCTTCCTTCCTTCTCGCCCTTTTCCTCCTCCTTCCTTCCTTCGTCCTTTCCCTCCTCCTTCCTTCCTTCCTCCTTTCTCTCCTCCTCCTTCCTTCCTTCTCGCCCTCCTCCTCCTTCTCCTTCCTCCTTGCCCTTCTCCTCCACCTTGCAATGCTCCTCGTCCTTCCTTCTCGCCCATTTCCTCCTCCTTCCTTCTTGTGAATAGTATATGAAGAGAATAGTATATATAGAATAGTATGAAGAGAATAGTATTCTCTTCATCCTCCTTGCCCTGCTCCTCCTCCTTCCTCCTGGCCCTGTTCCTTCTCCTTCCTCCTTGCCCTGCTCCTCCTTCCTCCTTGCCCTGCTCCTCCTCCTTCCTCCTGGCTCTGTTCCTTCTCCTTCCTCCTTGCCCTGCTCCTCCTTCCTCTTCACCCTTCTCCTCCTCCTTCCTCCTCCTCCTTCCTCCGCGCCCTCCTCCATCTTCCTCGCCCTCCTCCTCCTCCTTCCTCCTCGCCCTCCTCCTCATTCTTCCCTGTTGTAAATTTCCAACAATTATTTCGCATCCTTACTACAATAGGATGTATTTCCTGTATTAGGCTTCTTAATCATTCAATACTCATTTAATAATCCTTAGTACAATGGGATGTATTTCCTGTACTAAGTGTAATAATTAACTAACACTACTAATCCGTAGTTTAGCATCACAGAATTCATTGCATTAGGATGTGGAACGTCATATAATTTTCCTTAGAATCGTGGAAATGTTACGTCAGTCAGCTAGCCACCAGAAACATTTCATATTAACATATCCAGTACAATCTAGCCTTATTTTGTCTTTTAATAAGGATAAGCATTTATTAATTGATTCACTTTTTGTTAATAAATTTATCATTGTTTACGGGAATTAATTTATGCGGCCACGATTTGCTGTGTCAGTGAATATAATGATAAATTGTATCTCCACTCCAGACCTTTTCTCGTTCATTTAATATCGTCTAAATTAATTGATTACATCACGAGAAAAGAGGATTCGCCACATAATACCTTTATTGTGACGTAAATATATGTCACAACGCATTTCCTTCCATATAATTTATGCTCGGAACCCCTACTGGGATCTATGCGCATGCGCGACTTTCGAGCAGGAAGGGAGAGAATTCGCCATACTGGCAAGAGAGACACACGAGACAACCGCCGTTGTATAGGTGTTCTGAAGTCTGCTTATCAAGATTGGTCATAATTTAGGATCACCTGGCCATCTACAGACTCCAGACTGATCCGGCAACTTCAATCTTACGGACACCACGTTCGGCAGGGAAGATAAGTATCCTTAATTGTTTTTAGAGGCCTTTAAAATAGAATTAGGTTACCTCCCTGTTCGTTACGATGTTTGGCGACACCAAAACCTACGTAAGTGTACGGCTAGTCCCCGGATCCATTTAGAATTTACTAATATAGAATGATTCTGGGTTTGTAGTGGAATTTACATAATATATGCATTTCAGCTGGAGTACCAGTGTAGGCGAGACCGCAGCGTCCACTACGGTCACGTGTTTCAAGGATCATTATCTCAGGATTGATTCCAAACTGTTGTAGACGTCAACTACGTTCCTCTGTCACAGCTGAGATTTAATTAGCTCTTATTGTAGATAGTTCTCTCTCAGTGTAAGAATCATACATACTATATTGCACTGATTATTTATTATAAATCTTTATCGTGCAGTAGTATTTTTTGCATTACATTTTATTTAATCTATGTGTATGCATATTATCATTATTATAATCATATAATATATGTTTCACGTAGACTAACCTCATAGAAAACCCCACAAAATGTGTCATGAGAAGCTGGTTCTAGCATGTATAGAATTTACAGTCACTGCAGAATAGAATAATAACTAATTACACATGATCATAGAGATCCATAAGTCACTGGTTCTCTCATTTAACAGCACATTCTGGTCATTCCAGCTATCTCAGATTTAATCTTTATTTTGCATTTATAGAATTATACATTTATTTGAAATAAACTAGAGCCATATTTCCCCACACTCCATGCGCTCCTCCTTCCTCCTCACCCTCCTCCTCCTCCTCACCCTCTTCCTCCTCCACCTCCTACTTCCTCCTCCTCCTCCTTCCTCCTCGCCCTCCTCCTACTCCTTCCTCCTCGCCCTCCTTCTCCTCCTTCCTACTTGCCCTTCTCCTCCTTCCTCCTCGCCCTTCTCCTTCCTCCTCGCCCTCCTCCTCCTTCCTCCTCGCCCTCATCCTCCTTCTCCTCGCCCTCCTCCTCTTTCCTCCTCGCCCTCCTCCTCCTCCTTCCTCCTCTTCCTACTCAATCCTTCCTTCCTCGATGCCCTCCTCCTCCTCCTCCTCCTCCTTACCCTACTCCGCCTCATAGCCTCCCTTGCCCTGCTCTTCCTCCTTGCCCTAATCCTCCTAATTCCTCATTGCCCTGCTCCTCCTTCCTCCTTCCCCTGCTCCTCCTCCTTCCTCCTTGCCCTGCTCCTCCTCCTTCCTCCTCGCTCTCCTCCTATCTCCTCGCCCTCCTCCTTCCTCCTTGCCCTCCTCCTCCTCCTTGCCCTGCTCCTCCTCCTTCCTCCTGGCCCTGTTCCTCCTTTACCTGCTCCTCCTTCCTCCTCCTCCTTCCTCCTCGTCCTCTTCCTTCCTCCTTGCCCTCCTCTTCCTCCTTCCTTGTTGCCCTCCTCCTTCCTCTTCGCCCTCCTCCATCTCCTCGCCCTCCTCCTCCAAATTGTCCTCCACCTCTTCATTCCTCCTCGCCCTCCTTCTTCCTTGCCCTGCTCCTCCTCATTTCTCCTCGCCCTGCTCCTTCTCCTAGCTTGCCCTGCTCCTCCTCCTTCCTCCTTGCCTTGCTCCTTCTCCTTCCTCCTAGCCCTGCTCCTCCTCCTTCCTCCTTGCCCTGTTCCTCCTAATTCCTCATTGCCCTGCTCCTCCTTCCTCGTTGATTTGCTCCTCCTCCCTCCTCATTGCCCTGCTCCTCCTTCCTCCTTGCTTTGCTCCTCCTCCCTCCTCATTGCCCTGCCTCCTCCTCCTTCTACCTTGCCCTGCTCCTCTTTCCTCCTCCTAGCGCTCCACCTTCCTCCTCGTCCTCTTCCTTCCTCCTCGCCCTCCTTCCTTCTTGTCCTCCTCCTTCCTCCTCGCCGTCCTCCATCTCCTCGCCCTCCTCCTCTTCCTAATTGCCCTCCACCTCTTCATTCCTCCTCGCCCTCCTCCTCCTCCTTCCACCTCACCCTCCTTTTCCTCCTTACTCCTCGCCCTCATCCTTCTCCTTCCTCCTCGCCCTAATCCTCCTCCTTCCTCTTCGCCCTCCTTCTCCTTCCTCCTCTTCTTTCCTCCTCACCATACTCCTTCTTCCTCCTCGTCCTCCTCCTCTTCCTTTTCCTTCTTTCCACCTCGCCCTCCTCCTTCTCTTCCTTCCTCCTCGCTTTCCTCCTCCTTGCCCTAATCTTACTGCTTGCCCTGCTCCTCCTATTTCCTCCTCCTTCTTGCTCTCCCCTCCTCTTTGCCCTGCTCCTCCTTCCTCCTTGACCTCCTCCTCCTCCTCCTTCCTTCTTGCCCTGCTCCTCCTCCTTCCTAATCGCCCTCCTCCTCCTTCCTCCTCGCCCCGCTACTCCTCCTTCCTCCTCGCCGTGCTCCCCCTTTTACTTCCTTGCCCTGCTCACCCTCCTTCCTCCTCGATCTGCTCCTCTTCCGTCCTCCTCCTCCTCGATCTGCTCCTCTTCCGTCCTCCTCCTCCTCGCCCTCCTACTCCTCTTTCCTCCTCTCCCACTTCCTCCTCCTCCTTCCTTCCTTCCCGCCCTTTTCCTCGCTCTTCTTCTTCCTTCCTCCTCCCCCTCCTCTTTCCTCCTCGCCCTTCTCTTTCCTTCCTCCTCGCCCTCCTCCTCCTCCTCCTTCTTCCTCGCCCTCCTCTTCCTCCTCATCCTCCTCCTTTTCTCCTTATTATACAGTGTTTTCTCTGATATAGCTGTCATATATTAGGATTCCGGCTTTATTGTTGGAAATTTCCAACACTAATACAATACTATTGTATTATAATAAATTAGTATTAAAATATACTAATTACTGTAGTTACTAAAACTTAGTAACAGTAATGTTCACATGAACTAACTCCATTACTCAGTACTCCATGTGATAGTTATTTATGGATAACATAACTCCCAAATAACTCTAAATCGAGAGTTTTAGTCACAATTGTTATCAAGTAATAATTTTACCGTCACGCGTGAATGCCATGGAGAAACTTAAAATCTTCTCCATTTCTTGTTTACTACCATAAAGCGAGAAAGTAATAATATTTAAATCCCCAGAATTACAACCTAGTCTTTATTAAAGTCTTTCAGCCACAATTACGCGAAATAATATTATTCGTGATAAATAATTTCTGTGGCGAATGCGGGACGCGGTTGGGGGAGAAGCCATTGTGTATCGAGATGCCATTGTGTGTGGCGTGGAGGTCTCGTGTTGCGGAATTGAGCAACAAGGTCGTTACGTCAGAGTCTAAGACACGTGACGTTGAGATTATCAGCAAGAATTACACATGTACTAAACACAGAATGAGTTATTATTGTTCTACGTGATCTGCAGTGACCGGCCAACTAATAACGCGTCGATATTCAAGCCAAGCTATCAACCACGTGTACGACATTGCGGAAGTTTGAGCTTGAGACGCGATACCGGCAAGCTTCAACATAATTTGTACCCTTAGATAAGTATATAGTTCCCTTTTGATGCATCATTAGAGATTGTATATGTCGGAGCAGCTTGTCGTTATATTGTTATACCATAACAAATCCAACGTTAGTACCACATCAAATTTATTTTCCATTTCATGAATATAGAGATTTAAGTAGCCTAGTTCAATGCTACGTAATATCCCTTAAATTACAGCTCGCATGTGAGGAGTCAACGAGCTGTTACCTAACTTCGTGTTATTCACCTCTAAGTGTTTCTACGAGGAATTCCGGAGATCACGAGGATGAGGCGTGAATGATGTCATAGAAATCGTCTTAAAGCTAAGACTTTTTTGTACTCATTTTTATTCTAAAATTGATTATTTATACATCATTCTATCCAATCGGATGCTTTCATGTGCACTGGAGATAATCTGTGTTTATTTGAATGATTAATTCCTGATGCTAATAATCCTTATAATTTCTGGTGATAATCTTCTATAGATTCTTTAATTTGGTCATAAGATTAGTTATTACACAATGAACTGGTGCACGAACCACACTAGTTCCTAGACGTATATGAAGTTCTAGCAATAACCCCCCAATGTAGGTGTTTGAGGCTTTGATTTAAGTTAATTAACTATACAGCCCATTAATTTATTTAAGTGATTATGCTTCCTAATATTTAGCCATAGACACTGGTTCTTCCTTGTGTTTCTAATGATCACTTTTTATTAGTTTCCCTCTTTTCTTAAAAGTGGGTGGTCCTTCATAATTGATTTCATTAATTTAATAATTGAATAAATTGAGTCAAGCCCCAGATATCCCACATTATGGTCCTTATCGAACCGGATAAACATAAAATATAAATATACATACTAATTAGTAATAACTAATCACCGTGTGAAGTAGGCTAGACTAACCATTTTAATTAATTGTGTCTACCGGCAGCGTAACACATAGGTTAGCCTAAGTCACACCAAGTCATTGCTACTTACACTTCATGTATAAGGTAGCACTCGTGGGACACAGTCAATTACCCACAACACTTAGACCTATACCTCATACTGAAGTAAGAATCTTTAGGTCACCAGGAGCATCAGCTCATAACTTTTATAACAATTCCCCACTAACACCTGCGTTAGAGTGGCCTCACCATCTAACCATTATTTATTTAGGTGGTAATGACATCCATCCTACTCGTCATCCAGCTGAGGTGATCAATCACCTTAAAACCATAATTTCTTCATTTAAGCTCATCAGCAATTCGGTAGTATTCACATTAGTGGAACCTCGCCAACTGAGTCATGATAATCGTTGGGGGAGTAACACCAGAATATTACCAGAGAGCTGCTAAATACATAAATTTCAGGCTGAAAAAACGAGTGAGATTGGATGCCACTTATATCCAATTTACAGCCAGACCATACAGACAAAACCTGGCAAGAGATGGTGTACACCTGTCAGGTGAGTCTAGGTCACATGTAGTTGACAAATTGATCAACACAATCAATTATCACAAACGGCTGTGGCTAACAAGCCAAAATTAACTGTACATAATTGTTTCTCACTTGTGTGTGCAAGTGCACACTTATAAACTATAAAATCCCAAAAACCCAAAAATACAGCACAACTATATATTCACATTACTGCACCACAATAATCTTTGCCAACCTTTATTAGGTAGGAATTTAGGCTGTGATTGTGCTGAATTTGGCACAAACACAGACTAAATAAATTTGTAGTTTCTTAGGTAGAAATTCTCACAACTAGACTTGAGCTAGTTAGTAGTATATGTATTATACCTTTTGTGCTGACCCTATCAAGGGTGGGATTAAACCTTAAGATAACTCTGATTAGAGTATATCCATATTATTTCTTCTTGTACTCATTATTTTGTGTGTATATATTTTGAGTGCTGCTGAATGATCACCATTACATCTAATGGTGATATAGAAGAGCTAGCCGAACGAAAGTTAATGGTGAAGTTCAAGCACTGCTCAAAATAAATAGCTACTTATTGTTAGGTAGGTACATTTAACCACGAGTGGGGTAGAGTATAATTTAGCCACATTAAATTAGGCAATACTTAATATTACTTGTCAACCAATGAGCAAGTACCCAAGCTTCATTAGTAATACTTATTCAAATCCCATGAAGTTTGGACTTAAACCCATCATGGCTACTCCTGAACAATTAAGGAGAACCTATATTGGCCTCAAAGGTCATTTAACTAGACTAATTAACAAGTCTGAGGACTTATCTAAAGCAACTCCCATTGATTCTTATCAATTAGAAACATCAGTGAGAGTGGCTGATCTGAAATTTGATCAAGTTAAATCTACAAGTCAGTCTTATCTTGACCTACTGAATACCATAGAAACTGATCCTGATGAAATGGATCGAATTATAGCAGATATTTCCCAGTATGAATATGAGACTCAAGATAGACTTTACTTACAATCCAATTTAGTAACACAATCTAAATCTAATACAATTAATGCTATGTCTCAATTGTGACGGTGTTCCCCCCCCCCTTATATTTCTCCCACGCCTGCTGTAAGAGTCATGTCCACGTTACCCGAGCGTTCTCTACGTCGCAGGCATCAGTTTGATATATGTAGGAGAGTGTAGTGTTCTCGAAGTGGCGAGAAATTTGTAAAAGAAGAGTATTTTGGCCTGTGGTATAGGCCCTTTAGGAAGCCAATATGGCGCGGGCTCCTCCGTTTTGCCGCCAAAACTGTGTGACGTCAGTGGCACCAGATTGGTCACCGACAGCGATGTGGCACAGGGAGCCAATGAAAACCTCCCTTGGCAAGTATGACGTCATGAAGGAAGGGGAGTCCGGTCATAGCGCCACGGCGGCGCCATCAGTCTGACACGACACGTCAAGGTGAACGGATGTGTGAAGATTGATCCTGACAATCTGACAGTAATACGCCACTCCCGTGGATCTTACGCGTCACCCGTAGTCTGCCAGTACGCTGGGAGGTCTTCCTTCATTCCATGTGTGGACCGAAGAGGGAATTGATGGAATATTGAGCATCAAGTGCTCCAGGGTCGGGTGCTGTGCAGGTGAAGACTAGGCAGTATCGTCTGGGACGTCTGATAGCTTCACAGTGACGACATAGCGGCTGGGCCAATCCACTGGGAAGCAGTGAAAGAAGACACTAATTGGGAATCCGAACGACTGCAGCCGAGACGTAGGCAGGCAGCCGTAGTTGGGAGGAGAAGTTGACGGCCGGGAGACCAACTCCAACCCTACAAGACGTGGAGGAGGAGCACGAACCCGCGGAGGACAGAACACGGAGACGACGCGTTTATTTTGGGACGTTGATTGAGTTCCTGGAGGACACGACAGGGTGTGTGTGGAGCGTTCCCTACACGAGGCAGGAGCCTGGTCCAGGAGCTACAACTCAACTCTCACCGGAGGATAGGTGGAAGTAGGTGATTCTAGTTTCCCTCCCAATTCCCCTTTAGTCAGCTATATTATTTAGCCAGAGTATTTTGTATGTCGTGAGCAAGGCTCACCTATGTCATAGTAAGGCCCAAGCAGAGTGGGGCTACATAGAGCACTCACGGTATCTATTATTAGTATTGGTGTGTGCAGGCACCCGGAGTAATTGATGAATTTACTGTGTTGATAATGTCTTTCATGAGACTTTAATATGATCATTTAGTGAGAGAATATATATATATAAATGTACCAGTATTTGGTGTTAGGCTATGTGCCCAGTAACTATATTATTACTATTATTGATGTCTATGATTTATCTATATATATATATATGTCTATGCTTGTGTATTGAATAATCATTCATGTGTGCAGTGATTAATTGAATATTCGCCCACGAAAGGAATTACTGAGAACTCCAGTGATATATACTTGCATACATTAACATTAAATGAAGTGCAGAGCGTAATACCATGATAGTGAATTATTGTGTTCATTAATATAGAAATGTTTGATTGAGCTCAAGATCAGTGCAGCGAAGTAATTACGTTCTATTGCTATTGTCACAGATATTATGTGTTTGAACATTTAGTGATCCTTGAGAATTTAAAGAAACGGGCATATTTCGCCAACAAACAAGTGCAGTGAGGGGGGAGTCGCTCAGCTGATTTTGACATTGATGTGAGGGGGAGCATTGCCAGCTTGGCGAGTTCATGATTATATGTGGGAACGAGCGACTTCCGCCTGAAATAGCTGTTTGATTATTGATATAATTATGTGATGTATTGAATTTTAAGTAAAACACAAAATACCTTGGCGTTTTGTATCATCCCCTCCATGTTTCTTGTGGCTATATAATACATGAAAGGAAAGAGTGATAGAAATAAATACCTGCCTGATATCAGATCTATTGAGTGTGTTCTTGCCACTGCTAACACAACTCAACAAAACCACTGACGTGTTACTGGACACGGGAAACACCAGTTGGCGACCTTGTGGTTAGTAGTAGAGCCTAGTGTCGGGGCGGGCACACAGCTATAAAGAGAACAAGCTGTGTTCTCACTCATTCTCGATCAGAGGCCGGTTGGGATTGACTGGGATACCCTCCTGGCGTACAGTGGCGCCGCGAGGATAGAGTGAAGACCCGCAGGGCTACGGTGAGTGACCTTGGGTATACTGTTACTCGCCCCTCTTATGGTGAACCCCGACATTGGCGACCTCGCCAGGATTACGATCAAGATATAGGTTGCAGTGGTATTAGGTATTAGGTGCAGGTTATCACTCATAGCACAAGATGGAGGATGATAAAGTAACAAGGTTCATTGACACTAGAGATGAGCAGGTGCTGGAGGAGTGCACCAAGGCACAGTTACAATCGATAGCAGACCATTTTGGGATAAAGCTGAGATCTTCCAAAGTGGGAGAGAGAAGACTGGAGATCATGGCACAGCTCAGGGCACGAGACGAAGCTTTGGGGGAGGAACGGCCACAAACACCTTGCCAGTATGGGAGAACACCTGAGCATTGGGGGAAGCAGCAGAGGATCTAGCGGCAGCAGGCGCAGCGTTAAGCTGGAGATAATGAAGCTGGAAGCACAGCTGAAGCGGGAAGAACAGGAACGAAAGGCACAGCTGCACAGAGAAGAGTGAGAAGCACAGCTGCGCAGGGAAGAACAAGAGCGAGAAGCACAGCTGCGCAGGGAAGAACAAGAGCGAGAAGCACAGCTGTGCAGAGAAGAGTGAGAGGCACGGCAGCGCAAAGAAGAGCGAGAGGCACAGCTGCACAGAGAAGAGCGAGAGGCACAGCAGCGCAAAGAAGAGCGAGAAGCAGAGGCACAGCTGTGCAGGGAAGAACAAGAGCGAGAAGCACAGCTAAGGCGAGAGGAGCGCGAGCTAGAAGCTAGGCTGAAACAGCAGGAGATAGAAGCTAACAAGGATGTGGAGCTGAAGCGAGCTGAGCTAGGGCTAGCTCCACCTGTTCCGCCACAGCAGGAAGACCGCCGAGTGAGGGAGCGAGATTTGCCGGTCTTTGTACCAAATGAAGCTGAAGGTTTCTTCGACCACTTCGAGAGGGTCGCCACCTTGAAGAAGTGGCCGAGGGCGGAGTGGATGGAGCTGGTTCAGGGTAGGCTCACCGGTGAAGCTCGCGAGGCCTACAATATGCTCGACCTCCAAAAGTGTACCAACTACGATGCTGTAAAGAGGGCCGTGCTCCACTCGTTCAAGTTAACGCCGGAATGCTACAGGAAGAGATTCAGGGAATGTACCCGTTCGCCAGGAAAATCTTATGCGGAGACGGCGAGGGACATGGAGAGGAAGTTCCTTAAGTGGCTAGAGTCTGAAGGAGCGAAGTCAGCTGAAGAGGTCAAGAGGCTAATAGTCATGGAGAAGTTTATGTCCGTGCTCTCTCCTGAGATAAGGGTTAGAGTAAAGGAGGCGGACATAAAGGACCTGAGGGTTGCAGCCGACAGAGCTGACATGCTGGAAGAAGCCTTACGCCCAGGCCGAGAGGGACAGCACCGACCGCCCGTATACTCCGGATATGGTAGAAATTATAGAAGGACGGACGGATGGAGGACAGGAGCGAGTTCTCCCAAGTCCCACCTCTCGAGTGGGGACAACAGAGGATCGAAGAGTGCTGTGGAGCCGGTGAAGAAATCCCAAGCTGAGAGCTCAGGAGCTGTTGCTGCGACGAAGGAGTCGACGGATGGTGCGAGGAAGACACACGGAGCGACGGCCTCTGGAGGCAGTGCCAGGGCGAGCGGTGGTGGATGGTCTCCGACGGGGAAGCTTCGCTGCTTCAATTGTGGGGGATTCGGACACTTCTCGCGGGACTGCAAACGCCCTAAGCAGCGGGGGAACGTTGCTTTTGTGAGGGTCGAGGACCAGATGGCCGAGAGGGTGCGGGATGAACCCATACTGAGTGGGGAGAAAAGAGTTCACCCATTCGTGTGTGAGTGAACTGTAAGGATGGGGGACGCCGACCCCATCCCGGTGAAGATATTAAGAGACACTGGGGCAGATTTTACCCTGGTGAGCAAAACCCTGTTCCCCAAGGGTTACGAGAGTACCAGTGTGGGGGTGGCAAGTGTGACCACTGTGGGAGGCCCAGTGCGGATGCCCCTACACCAGGTGACTTGGAATTCTGATTATGGCTGCCAGACCCTAGTGGTGGGGGTCTGTGCATCAATGCCCAAGATGGAGGCACAAGTCATTCTCGGAAATGACGCATGTGGGGGATGTGTCCTCCCGAACCTCGTGAAGGGCGAGGAGTGCTTGGAGCACTATAAGGAGACAGGCGGAGTGTTAAACGCCTGTGGGGACGAGAATGGAATCTCCATGGCGGCGTTCCCGGTTTGTGCTGTGATTCCGAGGCAGTGCAACGGACACAGAGGGAGTGAACCTGATGGGGCTGAGGAGACGTCCGACAGCCTGGGAATCGACCACCTCTACGTGGGACCCGGAGAACGAGTGGAGGGCGAAGGCAGCCCGGATGGTGAGTTACAGGTGACTTTCGCCAGTTCTCTCGGAGTGGACCGCACTCGTCTTGGAGAGCTGCAGCAAATAGAGTTCCCCGAATTGATTCATGAGGCCAAAGGAGGACGTGTGGGTCCTGAGAGGGCCACTCATTTTTACATACAGGACGGCATGCTGATGAGACAGTGGAGGCCGGTGAGGATGGAGGCCAGAGAAGAGTGTCTAGGTACGAGGCACCAGGTAGTGTTGCCGGCCCAGTGCAGAGCGGCAGTGTTGGACCTGTCGCACTCTGTGGACTCTGCAGGTCACCAGGGGGTGACCAAGACGCTGCGAAAGATCAGGGATCATTTCTACTGGCCAGGTATAGACGCCGATGTGAGGCGTTATTGTAAGACGTGCTTACCATGCCAGAGGGCAGGGAAGAGCCAACCCGCAATACCGAAGGCCCCGTTGGTCCCTGTTCCTGTGTTTGGGCCTGCATTCGAGCGTCTGTTGGTCGACGGGGTGGGACCGTTGCCATGGACGAAACGAGGAAATACCTACCTGATGACGATCATGTGTGCGTCCACCAGATTTCCAGAAGCCATCCCGATGCGACATTTGACGTCGAGAGGAGTAGCCGGGCAACTACAACGATTTTTCTCTTGGGTGGGGATGCCCAGAGAAATTCAGACAGACTGTGGAAGTATATTCCAGTCTAAGTGGTTCAGACAGACAGTGACAAGTTGGGGAGTGACTCAGATTCAGTCGTTGCCCTACCGACCGCAGTCGCAAGGGGCGATCGAAAGGTTTCACTCCACCTTAAAGACCGTTCTGAGAGTGTTCTGCGCAGAACAGGGGGTTGAGTGGGATGAGGCAGTATACCCCGCGTTGTTTGCCATACGTAACGTGGTGGTAGAATTGTTAGGTTTCTCACCTTTCCAGCTGGTGTATGGACACGAGGTGCGAAGTCCTCTGTCCATGCTGAAGGAACAATGGACACCGGGAGTGACCGTGGGAACGGTCAATGAATACGTTCAAAAGTTCAAGGAGCGTCTCACCCTAGCAAAGGAACTAGCTGGGAAACATCTGAAGGAGGCGCAGCGTAAGATGTCGGAATGGTATGACAAGAGAGCTACGCCGAGGGAGTTCCAGGTTGGGTCCCAGGTGATGGTACTGCTGCTGGGTAAGAGTAGAGTGACCGAGTCGCGGTTCGAGGTGCTACGGTGCTACGGCGGTTGGGTCCTGTATCGTATGAAATCGGGAAGCCGGATAGACCCGGCAAGAAACAGGTGTGTCATGTAGACCGCCTGAAGCCTTTCTTCCCTGAGGAAGGAGGAGCCGCCGTGCAGGACGGGACGGTGACCCGAGGCCCCCAACAGAAGACGATTTTGTGCATGCAGGTGGACCAGGAACTTCCAGAGGAGGAAGGAAAGTGGTCCAGAGCGGACAGCACCCGTCTCACCAATACGGAGAGTTTGGCGAAGATCGAGGACAAGCTACAACACCTGGAAGGGCAACAGAGCGCGGACCTGACGAACCTACTAAGGGAGAATGCCTCTCTCTTTACCGACGTGCCCCGACGACACAAGAGTGTAACGCACGAAGTGGAGGTGAGGGACGCCAGGCCCGTCAAGCAGAGCGCGTATAGGGTAAGCCCGGAGAAGCGAGAGCTGATGAGGAAGGAGGTGGAGTATCTCCTTGAGAACGACCTTGCAGAGCCTAGCAAAAGTGAGTGGAGTTCCCCATGCTTGTTAGTGAAGAAAAGCGATGGTATGTTCCGCTTTTGTACAGACTACAGAAAGATGAACTCCATCACTGTGGCAGATTTTCACCCCATGCCAAGAGTGAGCGATTGCATCGACCAGGTGGGCAGTGCGAGGTACGTATCCAAGGTCGATCTGCTCAAGGGGTACTACCAGATCTCTTTGACTCCTGAAGTCAGGAAAATATCAGCTTTCGCAACACCGGACAGGCTGTACCAATACAAGGTGTTACCCTTTGGAATGAAAAACAGTGGTAGCTCTTTCCAGCGCATGATGAATGAGTTGCTAGGGGGGGCCGAAGGCTGCACAGTATACATCGATGACATCGTCGTGTACGCCGACGATTGGAAGACGCACCTGGAGAGACTCAAGGAATTGTTTAGAAGGCTAGAGGAGGCTAACTTGACTGTAAATTTAGCCAAGAGCGAGTTTGGGAAGGCCCACTTTTAGTACCTAAGCTTCGTCATCGGCCAAGGAGAAGTAACCCCTGTAGATCACAAAGTGTCAGCCATTAAGGAATACCCCGTGCCCAGAACGCATAAAGAGTTGTTATGGTATCTCGGGATGATAGGACACTATCGTGGGTTCTGCAGGAATTTTTCCACGGTAGCACATCCCCTGACCGAGCTACTCTCCAAGAATGTGCGATGGAGATGGGGAGAGGCCTGCCAAGAGTCTTTTGAGAAGACCAAGAAACTGTTGATGGAGGCCCCGGTATTAGTATCCCCAGATTTCTCAGCCAGATTCATCCTGTACAAGGACGCCAGCGACGTTGGGATAGGGGCCATGTTAGCTCAAGAGAGAAGTGAGATACATAGGCCAGTAGCTTTCTACTCTAAGAAGTTTGTGAAATACCAGCGGGTCTATAGTACCGTTGAGAAGGAGGCATTGGCGCTAGTTATGGCCCTGAAGCACTTCGATGTGTACGTGGGAGGAGGGGCGAGACCTGTTCTTGTGTTCACAGATCATAACCCTCTAACCTTTGTGTACAAAATGAGGAACTCCAACCAACGTCTGACGAGGTGGGCGTTGCTACTGCAGGAGTACCGGCTGGACATCAAGCACATCAGGGGGAAGGACAACGTGGTTGCGGATACCCTGTCCCGTATACACTAATCAGACATGACTCTTATTTTAAGGAGAGGGGAATGTGACGGTGTTCCCCCCCTAATATTTCTCCCACGCCTGCTGTAAGAGTCATGTCCACGTTACCCGAGCGTTCTCTACGTCGCAGGCATCAGTTTGATATATGTGGGAGAGTGTAGTGTTCTCGAAGTGGCGAGAAATTTGTAAAAGAAGAGTATTTTGGCCTGTGGTATAGGCCCTGTAGGAAGCCAATATGACGCGGGCTCCTCCGTTTTGCCGCCAAAACTGTGTGACGTCAGTGGCACCAGATTGGTCACCGACAGCGATGTGGCACAGGGAGCCAATAAAAACCTCCCTTGGCAAGTATGACGTCATGAAGGAAGGGGGGTCCGGTCATAGCGCCATGGCGGCGCCATCAGTCTGACACGACACGTCAAGGTGAACGGATGTGTGAAGGTTGATCCTGTCAATCTGACAGTAATACGCTACTCCCGTGGATCTTACGCGTCACCCGTAGTCTGCCAGTACGCCGGGAGGTCTTCCTTCATTCCATGTGTGGACCGAAGAGGGAATTGACGGAATATTGAGCATCAAGTGCTCCAGGGTCGGTGTTACGGCCCTCTCGGGACGCAACGGGGTTCTCACTCTGATGTTGTTAGAGGAAGATATATGTATCCGTTCCCAAGCCAGTAGTGGCTATCAAGGGATGAGATCCGTGACGCAAGTAACTTAAAAGGGAGTAGGGAAAGAAAGTTAAGAACTTAATATTATACTTGTCACCATCACCAATTAAATATATAAAATCAAAAAGAGCACAGGGGGAGGGGTATTAACACTATACAAGGGGATTATGCACAATATAGTCTTCTGCTGAAGACTCTGGATCAAGAAGCTAGGTGCTGAGTCCGCGGTGCTTTCTTCGTGGCCTCAAGACGTGTCCTCTGAGAATGTCGAGCCTACCCTGGCCACAGGTCAGCCAAAAGACAGGTCCACTGGGGGCACCGTCGTGGAGGCCGTCAACCACACGTCCAGCTGGTCTGCTGGCAGGTACTAAGCCACCAAGGCTGGTACGGCCACTCCACGAACGATATAAGGGGTACGCCCTAGACAGGAGTCTCGTGTGATATCACAAATCATCCTCCTGTCCTCAATACCCCAGTGGATTATCGTCTCCAACAGTCGGTCCCGGGTAAATCCTTTCACTGCCACTCCACTGGCAGGCTAACACACCACAGTGTTCTTCCGGGGGGACGACGTCACAACAGCTGCAGCAAACTTCACAGTATGGAGACTGGCTGCCTCGGGTAGACTGACTCCACTTCCATCACAGTGGTCCCAGGTCGGCTCTGTAAGCAGACACGTCATCAATAACCGGGACACTAATACTTACGGGCTCGGGCACAAACACCTGACGTATCCAGTCCATAGATGGCGCTGTCGTCGGAGCACCACCTCACCAGAGGTCAGGAGCGGCGGTGTAGAGTGCTGAACCAGACTGGAAACTGGTCCTCGAGGCCAGTACACGCTGTCCTCACCAGGTGTCGTCGTCCGTTTGGCGGGGGTTTCGGGAGCTGACCCACAGATGGCGTGGTTGTCACTGCTCCAGGCTCGGACGTTGGATCCGGGTTCGTAACAGTCGGGTGCTGTGCAGGTGAAGACTAGGCAGTATCGTCTGGGACGTCTGATAGCTTCACAGTGACGACGTAGCGGCTGGGCCAATCCACTGGGAAGCAGTGAAAGAAGACACTAATTGGGAATCCGAACGACTGCAGCCGAGACGTAGGCAGGCAGCCGTAGTTGGGAGAAGAAGTTGACGGCCAGGAGACCGACTCCAACCCTACAAGACGTGGAGGAGGAGCACGAACCCGCGGAGGACAGAACACAGAGACGACGCGTTTATTTTGGGACATTGATTGAGTTCCTGGAGGACACGACAGGGTGTGTGTGGGGGCGTTCCCTACACGAGGCAGGAGCCTGGTCCAGGAGCTACAACTCAACTCTCACCAGAGGATAGGTGGAAGTAGGTGATTCTAGTTTCCCTCCCAATTCCCCTTTAGTCAGCTATATTATTTAGCAGAGTATTTTGTATGTCATGAGCAAGGCTCACCTATGTCACAGTAAGGCCCAAGCAGAGTGGGGCTACATAGAGCACTCACGGTATCTATTATTAGTATTGGTGTGTGCAGGCACCCGGAGTAATTGATGAATTTACTGTGTTGATAATGTCTTTCATGAGACTTTAATATGATCATTTAGTGAGAGAATATATATATATATAAATGTACCAGTATTTGGTGTTAGGCTATGTGCCCAGTAACTATATTATTACTATTATTGATGTCTATGATTTATCTATATATATATATGTCTATGCTTGTGTATTGAATAATCATTCATGTGTGCAGTGATTAATTGAATATTCGCCCACGAAAGGAATTACTGAGAACTCCAGTGATATAGACTTGCATACGTTAACATTAAATGAAGTGCAGAGCATAATACCATGATAGTGAATTATTGTGTTCATTAATATAGAAATGTTTGATTGAGCTCAAGATCAGTGCAGCGAAGTAATTACGTTCTATTGCTATTGTCACAGATATGTGTTTGAACATTTAGTGATCCTTGAGAATTTAAAGAAACGGGCATATTTCGCCAACAAACAAGTGCAGTGAGAGATCACGCAGTGAGGGGGGAGTCGCTCAGCTGATTTTGACATTGACGTGAAAGGGAGCATTGCCAGCTTGGCGAGTTCATAATTATATGTGGGAACGAGCGACTTCCGCCTGAAATAGCTGTTTGATTATTGATATAATTATGTGATGTCTTAAGTTTTAAGTAAAACACAAAATACCTTGGCGTTTTGTATCATCCCCTCCATGTTTCTTGTGGCTATATAATACAGGAAAGGAAAGAGTGATAGAAATAAATACCTGCCTGATATCAGATCTATTGAGTGTGCTCTTGCCACTGCTAACACAACTCAACAAAACCACTGACGTGTTACTGGACACGGGAAACACCAGTTGGCGACCTTGTGGTTAGTAGTAGAGCCTAGTGTCGGGGCGGGCACACAGCTATAAAGAGAACAAGCTGTGTTCTCGCTCATTCTCGATCAGAGGCCGGTTGGGATTGACTAGGATACTCTCCTGGCGTACAGTGGCGCCGCGAGGATAGAGTAAAGACCCGCAGGGCTACGATGAGTGACCTTGGGTATACTGTTACTCACCCCTCTTATGGTGAACCCCGACACAATCCAGTAACCAATTACCTGAGGTTCGTTTACCTACTTTAGACTTACCTACATTTGCAGGGCTGGATACAGAAAATTGGGACAACTTTTGGACTTCATTTGAAGTTCATATACATAGAAAATCTTCTCTTGACAAGATTTCTAAATTCTCATACCTGATTAGTCTTCTCAAAGGAGAGGCTAAAAAGGTCATAAATAACCTAGCTCTCACTGAGTGTAATTATGAGGAAGCTATAAAACTGCTAAAGTTGAACTATTGCAACAAGGAGTTGAGTATAGCTAACCTTTATTACCAGTTGCTAGATCTGAATGCACCAAGTAACAGACCAGACTCACTTCAAAGCTTCAGGCTAGAAGTAGAGTCCCTAGTGAAGGCCTTAGGTACTAAAGTTGATATACCAGCCTCAGAGTGGTCAATCAAGTTACTTTTGCAAAGGAAATTACCTCGAAATATCTTAGCAGAAATCTGCTCACACTATAAAACCGAGTTTCTCACTCTCGACCAAATATTCGAGGGACTGAGAATAACGGTTAACAGGTTGAAGACCCATGATAAGATTAAACCGGAGTCTAAACCACCTAATATTGACACTTCAATCAAAACCAAACCGACTTTAAATAAGTCTAATAAATATAAACCTAGGACTGCTCCATCCACTGGAAAGGGAAGTGGTAATGTAGGTACTTATTCAGTATCTCCTTCTGATGTAACTAATGACTTGTCTGCTAAAGAGACAAAGTCAACCAGAGAGAGAAGGTGTCTGTTTTGTAGTCAAGGACATGCCACCTACCAATGCCCTGTTTATCCTAACTTTAATAACAGGATTAAACGGTTACAAGAAATACACAGGTGCACCAAGTGCATGGGCTCTCATGATCCCAATAAATGTGTAGTGCAACTACGTTCATGCAGTAGATGCAACAAAGGTGTACATCACTATGCCTTATGTAGAAAAACTTCTACCCAATCCATGCCAAATGGGGAGAATTCCACGAATTCTACCACAGTACAATATTGCAAAGTACACCAAGAAATAAATGTACTTGCTACTGAGTCAGGCAATAATACTACTCTGCCTACAGCTCAACTTAGATTAATTAACAGGAAATCTAGAGTTAACACTAGAGGTCTTTTTGATCAAGGATCACAGAAAACCTTCATCACACAACAATTAGCACCAAGTAACAGACCAGACTCACTTCAAAGTTTCAGGCTAGAAGTAGAGTCCCTAGTGAAGGCCTTAGGTACTAAAGTTGATATACCAGCCTCAGAGTGGTCAATCAAGTTACTTTTACAAAGGAAATTACCTCGAAATATCTTAGCAGAAATCTGCTCACACTATAAAACCGAGTTTCTCACTCTCGACCAAATATTCGAGGGATTGAGAATAACGGTTAACAGGTTGAAGACCCATGATAAGATTAAACCGGAGTCTAAACCACCTAATATTGACACTTCAGTCAAAACCAAACCGACTTTAAATAAGTCTAATAAATATAAACCTAGGACTGCTCCATCCACTGGAAAGGGAAGTGGTAATGTAGGTACTTATTCAGTATCTCCTTCTGATGTAACTAATGACTTGTCTGCTAAAGAGACAAAGTCAACCAGAGAGAGAAGGTGTCTGTTTTGTAGTCAAGGACATGCCACCTACCAATGCCCTGTTTATCCTAACTTTAATAACAGGATTAAACGGTTACAAGAAATACACAGGTGCACCAAGTGCATGGGCTCTCATGATCCCAATAAATGTGTAGTGCAACTATGTTCATGCAGTAGATGCAACAAAGGTGTACATCACTATGCCTTATGTAGAAAAACTTCTACCCAATCCATGCCAAATGGGGAGAATTCCACGAATTCTACCACAGTACAATATTGCAAAGTACACCAAGAAATAAATGTACTTGCTACTGAGTCAGGCAATAATACTACTCTGCCTACAGCTCAACTTAGATTAATTAACAGGAAATCTAGAGTTAACACTAGAGGTCTTTTTGATCAAGGATCACAGAAAACCTTCATCACACAACAATTAGCACCAAGTAACAGACCAGACTCACTTCAAAGCTTCAGGCTAGAAGTAGAGTCCCTAGTGAAGGCCTTAGGTACTAAAGTTGATATACCAGCCTCAGAGTGGTCAATCAAGTTACTTTTGCAAAGGAAATTACCTCGAAATATCTTGGCAGAAATCTGCTCACACTATAAAACCGAGTTTCTCACTCTCGACCAAATATTCGAGGGACTGAGAATAACGGTTAACAGGTTGAAGTCCCATGATAAGATTAAACCGGAGTCTAAACCACCTAATTTTGACACTTCAGGCAAAAACAAAACCGACTTTAAATAAGTCTAATAAATATAAACCTAGGACTGCTCCATCCACTGGAAAGGGAAGTGGTAATGTAGGTACTTATTCAGTATCTCCTTCTGATGTAACTAATGACTTGTCTGCTAAAGAGACAAAGTCAACCAGAGAGAGAAGGTGTCTGTTTTGTAGTCAAGGACATGCCACCTACCAATGCCCTGTGTATCCTAACTTTAATAACAGGATTAAACGGTTACAAGAAATACACAGGTGCACCAAGTGCATGGGCTCTCATGATCCCAATAAATGTGTAGTGCAACTACGTTCATGCAGTAGATGCAACAAAGGTGTACATCACTATGCCTTATGTAGAAAAACTTCTACCCAATCCATGCCAAATGGGGAGAATTCCACGAATTGTACCACAGTACAATATTGCAAAGTACACCAAGAAATAAATGTACTTGCTACTGAGTCAGGCATTAATACCACTCTGTCTACAGCTCAACTCAAACTAATTGACGGGAAGTCTAGAGTTAACACTAGAGGTCTCTTTGATCAAGAATCACAGAAAACCTTCATCACACAACAATTAGTCGAGCAGTTAAAATTAAAACCTGCCAAAAGTGTGAGATTGAATATTTCTGGTTTCTTGACTAATAGTGGACCTCGTGAATACCAAGTAGTTAAGGTATTAGTGAGACTTGGATCTTCCACTAGTCCAATACAAGCGGTAGTAGTAGACAAACTTCCTACAGACCTGCAGGTCACAGGATTAGCTCGCACTGCGAAATATCTTAAACGAAACCGCATGATGCAAGCAGATTACAAAATAAATTCTGACTGCCTCACTGATGTTGGAATACTTATAGGCGTTGACCATTATTATAAATTTATAACGGGATGCACCAGACAACACGGAATGAATTTGTTGTCATCTGCTGGAGGCAAATTGCTTACTGGACCGGTGCTTTTCCAACAAAATCCAGCGTCAAGCAACCAACAATCTAACAATACAATAGTGGCGTGACTAGGCTTGGAACAGTCACCCGTACATTTCAGAGAAATATCTGAAGATAATGAGTCTCATCCACCTGTACATCGTCTTTGGGATTTAGACACTTTAGGTATTATCCCTGAACAACCAAGCCCTGATGATATGTGGACTTACCAGCAATATCTGGATACAGTTGTCTATAAAGGTAAACAATACTGGGTGAGACTACCATGGAAGTTGAATCATCCACAACTTCCAGTTAATTATTTCATGGCAGCCTCACAATTACAGTCTCAATTAACACGACTGAAGAAACAACCAGACAAACTGTACATGTATCATCAACTAATCCAACAACAACTCAATAGTAAATTTATCGAGGTTGTTGATAATGATGACCGGAAAATAGGTCACTATTTACCCCATCACGCTGTGGTGAAAGATTCATTGACGACACCAATACGTATTGTCTTCAACTATAGTGCTAAAGTGAAGCCAAACAGTGTGTCTTTGAATGAATGTCTCCAAACGGGACCTAGCCTAACACAAAGGCTACATGATGTGCTATTACGATTCCGTACTGGTATTTTTGCTTATACTGCTGATATCAGTAAAGCTTTCCTTAGAGTAGGTTTACAGGAAGAGGATCGTAATTACACCAAGTTTCTCTGGATTAAGGACCCACTGGATCCTAACAGTGATATTATCACTTATCGTTTGCCTCAGTGCTATTTGGAGCGACTTCCTCCCCGTTTCTACTGCAAGCAACATTAGATACACATTTGAGGAAGTCAAATAGCCCTTATAAGGCAGAAATTAGTGACAACTTGTATGTCGATAATTTCCAGGGAACTGCAAATGATCAATCCAATTTGGTAGAAATCTACCATGAGGCTAACCGTGAGTTGTTAGGAGCCAATATGCCACTACAATCATGGGCCTCAAATAATAAATCATTAAACCAGATAATCGAGAAAGAGTTTCCAGGTTATCAGGTACCTAATCAATTAAAAGTTCTGGGTGTGGAATGGAACACAAGTACTGACGAGATGAACGTCAAGTCAGTACAAACCGATAATTCATCCCGTACCATGAGAAAATTACTCTCGTATGTCAGTCAACCGTTTGACCCTTTAGGCTTACTTAGTTCTATATTAATAAGGGGCAAACTCCTAATGCAGGAATGCTGGCAGTAACATATGGGATGGGATGATCCGTTGCCAATTGAGTTACTAGCTAAATGGCTGATACTCACAACGGATTTCAATCAGTTAGGTGTTTTGAAATTTCCTCGTAATGCTTCAGGACAAAACTTTGCCCACAAATTTGCACGTTTTTTGCGATGCCTCTGGCAAAGCATATGGCGCTGTAGCCTACTTAGTTAATAGTGCACAATCAATTTTGCTCACATCTAAAGCAAGAGTTGCTTCCATTAGGAAGAGATCTTTACCTCAAATGGAGTTAACTGCATTGCTGGTGGGAGTCAGATTGGCTCATTGCCTGACCAAGACACTCAATAATATCCACTTTGGTGAGATCGTCGTGTGGTCAGACAATGAGGCAGTCTTACAATGGGTAAGAAACAACAACAATAAAACTCCCTACGTTAGTAATCGTGTTAGGGAAATTCATGAATTATCTGCTGGATATAAACTCAGACATGTTCCCACTAAGGACAATCCTGCAGATTACTTATCTCGAGGATTAACACTAAAACAACTTATCAAGTCTTCGATGTGGTTTAATGGACCTTCATGGCTTGTTGGTGGTCAGTGGCCCAGACAAAAGCCACAAGTCATAGTGACCAATATCACTACTCCCATGAATGAACCAGAATCTCATCGTATCTTAGCTATTAATCCTCACAATTATTCTAACTTGAGTAAGTTATTAAGAGTGACAGCATATGTGTTTGACTTTCTTGCTAAGATAGGAATCAGACATAAGTTTCCCAATCCTATCCTCTACTGGATCAAACGTGCACAGCAAGAGACATATGGTAGTGAATATGAAAATCTTCCAGATAAATTAACTAAGTCTCTAGGTATCTGGTATGATGCCAACACTCATAATATATTAAGGTGTGGAGGACGTTTGCTTCCTGCCAAAATTGATCTGGATACAAAAAATCCGATCCTTCTACCACGTCACCACATCATTACCAAACTTCTAGTTTTACATCACCATCAATATGGTACTTTGCATGGTGGAGTGTTAGACACTCTCACCGACCTTAGACAGAAATACTGGCTTCCTCAAGGTCGTCAAACCGTCAAATCCATTATTAAATTCGGTGTGATCTGCAAAAGATACGATGCTCGAGTGTGTCCTTATCCAAGACCTCCACCACTCCCTGAAGAAAGAGTGGTTCATCTTCGTCTTTTTGAGACCACTGGGGTCGATTACACAGGAGCCTTGCTTCTCACTGGCAATCCAGATAAGATACCAGTGAAAGCTTACATTTGCCTCTTCACGTGTGCTACCACGCGAGGCGTACATCTAGAAGTGACTTCAGATATGAGTGCTGAAGCCTTCATCCAAGCTTTTCGTAGATTTGCAGCTCGCAGATCCTGTCCCAAACTAATGATATCGGACAATGGTTCAAATTTTGTGGCAGGAGAAGCCTGTCTGCGAGAGGTATGGAATCATCCAGAAGTGCAGTCAGTCCTGCAGAGACGACAATGCCACTGGAAATTTATTGCTCCCAGAGCCCCCTGGCAAGGTGGGTTCTACGAACGAATGATAGGAACTGTCAAGAAGTGTTTAAGGAAGACCTTACATCGACAGAAAATTAGTTACTCTGAATTCCAAACACTTGTCGTGGAAATCGAGGCGCGAGTCAACAACCGCCCATTAACATACCTATCAGATGATTTCTCACAGAGAGAACCTCTGAGTCCCTCACACTTGATACATGGAGGCCTGCTGAGCCCTCTCATCCCTTTGGCAGAAGAGGACCCCGTCGACCCTTCACATTTGACCAGGAGTGACTTAGTTGAAAGTTACCAACATCTCTCACGAGTAATTGAAAGGTGGAATGAGGTGTGGACTCGAGAGTTCCTCACAGCTCTACGAGAGTACCACTACGGAGCTTCGAGTCCCTATAATAAAGTACAACTTAAACCAGGAGACCTAGTATTGGTTGACAGTGATGGACCAAGGTCAGAGTGGCCCATAGGCAAAATTGTTGCTATCCACCCAGATCACCAAGGCATCCTGAGAGTAGTAAGAGTTTTGTGCTGAGGCAACACTACCCTAAAAACCTTAGAGAAGTTGGTACCTCTCGAATTAGCAGAACGAGAGTGTTTACCACAACCAGCTTAACCAACAGTTTCCGAGGACAACAATTCTGATCCACCGAGCAACCGCCCCACTAGAGCAGCTGCTCAACAATGCAAACGGAGACTACAAGCCTATTATAGCTCTGACCAAGAGCAAATATCTTCCCATCCAATTTAATTAATCATGATGATACTGTGTTGTGATGTCAAGTAACAAATCGTTACAAGTCACAATGACCCAGAACATCCTCATCACAGTGGATTCCCAGTTACTTTAAATTGTATGATTTAATTCTTAATTTGTTGTATAGGCTATTAATAATAATATTATTTCGTCTAGAGTATCTGAGAGTTTACAAGACTTTAAGACTTAGTAACAAACATTACATGTCATAGCGACACTAGTCACAGAGTTTATTGTAAGCTTTATTAGTCATTAACTTTAGATGATTTCCAATAATATGTTCCATTCAACATGACTTTCCTTGCAAGACTTAAGTTTCTTGTGCATCCTTGACAATTGCGGGACAGCCGTTATGTGTGTACTAACATACTAACATACTAACATATTAACATTAATACTAACTTCGGGATGGGTATGTCAGCACTCAACATTACACTGCGACCTGAGAAATCTCCCCCCGGAGTTATGATGGAAATTTCCAACACTAATACAATACTATTGTATTATAATAAATTAGTATTAAAATATACTAATTACTGTAGTTACTAAAACTTACTAACAGTAATGTTCACATGAACTGACTATTATATCTGCATATGGATACTGGAATTCTTACGAAACCAAACACCAGTATTGCGTCAGATTATACCTAGTTAAACACATTTATATCCAGTGTGTTAGAGAATTGAATGTGATTCTCTAAAATTATCAGTACTCCGTGTGATAGTTATTTATGGATAACATAACTCCCAAATAACTCTAAATCGAGAGTTTTAGTCACAATTGTTATCAAGTAATAATTTTACCATCACGCGTGAATGCCATGGAGAAACTTCTCCATTTCTTGTTTACTACCATAAAGCAAGAAAGTAATATTTAAATCCCCAGAATTACAACCTAGTCTTTATTAAAGTCTTTCAGCCACAATTACGCGAAATAATATTATTCGTGATAAATAATTTCTGTGGCGAATGCTGGACGCGGTTGGGGGAGAAGCCATTGTGTGTGGCGTGGAGGTCTCGTGTTGCGGAATTGAGCAACAAGGTTGTGGCGTCAGAGTCTGAGACACGTGACGTTGAGATTATCAGCAAGAATTACACTGGTACTCAACACAGAATGAGTTATTATTGTTCTACATGATCTGCAGTGACCGGCCAACTAATAACGCGTAGATATTCAAGCCAAGCTATTAACCACGTGTACGACATTGCGGAAGTTTGAGCTTGAGACGCGATACCGGCAAGCTTCAACATAATTTGTACCCTTAGATAAGTATATAGTTCCCTTTTGATGCATCATTAGAGATTGTATATGTCGGGGCAGCTTGTCGTTATATTGTTATACCATAACAAATCCAACGTTAGTACCACATCAAATTTATTTTCCATTTCATGAATATAGAGATTTAAGTAGCCTAGTTCAATGCTACGTAATATCCCTTAAATTACAGCTCGCATGTGAGGAGTCAACGAGCTGTTACCTAACTTCGTGTTATTCACCTCTAAGTGTTTCTACGAGGAATTCCGGAGATTACGAGGATGAGGCGTGAATGATGTCATAGAAATCGTCTTAAAGCTAAGACATTTTTGTACTCATTTTTATTCTAAAATTGATTATTTATACATCATTCTATCCAATCGGATGCTTTCATGTGCACTGGAGATATTCTGTGTTTATTTGAATGATTAATTCCTGATGCTAATAATCCTTATAATTTCTGGTGATAATCTTCTATAGATTCTTTAATTTGGTCATAAGATTAGTTATTACACAATGAACTGGTGCACGAACCACACTAGTTCCTAGACGTATATGAAGTTCTAGCAATAACCCCCCAATGTAGGTGTTTGAGGCTTTGATTTAAGTTAATTAACTATACAGCCCATTAATTTATTTAAGTGATTATGCTTCCTAATATTTAGCCATAGACACTGGTTCTTCCTTGTGTTTCTAATGATCACTTTTTATTAGTTTCCATCTTTTCTTAAAAGTGGGTGGTCCTTCGTAATTGATTTCATTAATTTAATAATTGAATAAATTGAGTCAAGCTTCAGATATCCCACATTTATAGCTAGTGCCCTTTGACAGGTCAAGAAGAGGAAGCAAGCTTGGTATATCAGTTACCCGGGTGATGGAAGCTAGCCTCAATCTAGGATATTTTGGTGTCTACATCCTGGTTATACCTGGTGGACTAAGCCTTGTGTACAATAAGATAAGGCACCTCCAATTTATTTACTAATATATGTAGTTAATACTGTAGTTTGATTGGCTGCATATATATAAATTTAATATACCCCCCTAATGTGTAAGGATCGATTTGTGAGATTATTGCAGAAATACAGTCCACTTAACATCATACCAATTGCTATCAAAAGATATAAATTAACATAAACATAAATTCTATATAAATTCATATAAATGATAAAATATAAATCTCACAGGTCGGTTCCCACACTCCTCTTCGTCCTCGTCCTCCTCCCCCTAATTCTTTCCTCCTCGGCCTCCTCCTCCTCCTTCCTTCCTCCTCGTCCTAGTCCTCCAACTCCATCCCTCCTCCTTGTCCTCCTTCTCCTAATCCTCCTCCTCCTTCCTCCTCGCCCTCCTCCTGCTCCTCCTCCTCCTTCCTTCCTCCTGGCCCTCCTACTTCTCCTCCTCCTCCTGCCTTCTCGCCCTCCTCCTCCTTCCTTTTCGCCCTCCTCCTCCTCCTCCTCCCTACATCCTACTCGCCCTTCTCCTCCTCCTCCTCCTCCTCCTTCCTTCCTCTTTGCCCCCCTCCTCTTCCTCCTCCTTTCTCCTCGCCCTCCTCCTCCTCCTTGCCCAGCTCCTGCTCCTTCCTCCTTGCCCTGCTCCTCCTCCTTCTTCCTTGCCCTGCTCCTCCTCCTTCCTCCTTGCCCTGCTCCTCCTCCTTCCTCCTTGCCCTGTCCCTCCTCCTTGCCCTGCTTCTCCTCCTTCCTCCTCGCCCTGCTCCACCTCCTCCCTCCTCGCCCTCCTCCTCATTCCTCCTTGTCCTTCTTCTTCCTTCTCGCCCTCCTCCTCCTCTATCCTCCTCGCCCTCCTCCTCCTCCTTCCTTCTCGCCCTCCTCCTCCTCCTTCCTCTTCGCCCTCCTTCTTCTCATTCCTCCTCTTCTTTCCTCCTCACCATACTCCTCCTCCTACTTCCTCCTCATCGTCCTCCTCCTCCTCCTCCTTCCTCCTCGCCCTCCTCCTCTTCCTCCTTCTTTCCACCTCGCACTCCTCCTCCTCCTTCCTTCCTTCCTCCTCCTCCTCCTCCTCCTCCTCCTCCTCCTCCTCCTCCTCCTCCTCCTCCTCCTCCTTCTTCTCCTCCTCCTCCTTCCCCTCCTGTTTCTCCTCCTCCTCCTTCCCCTCCTCTTCCTCCTCCTCCTTTATTCCTCCTCGCCCTCCTCCTTCTCTTCCTTCCTCCTCGCCCTCCTCCTTCTTGCCCTCCCCTCCTCTTTGCGCTGCTCCTCCTCCTTCCTTCTTTCCCTGTCCTCCTCCTACCTAATCGCCCTCCACCTTCCTCCTCGATCTGCTCCTCTTACTTCCTCCTCGCCCTCCTTCTCCTCCTCGTCCTCCTCCTTCCTCCTCGCCCTCCTACTACTCTTTCCCCCTACTCCCCTTTACTCCTCTCCCACCTCCTCCTCTTCCTCGTCCTCCTCCTTCCTTCCTCTCCGCCCTCCCCCTTCCTCCTCACTCTTCTTCTTCCTTCCTCCTCGCCCTCCTCCTTCTTGCCCTCCCCTCCTCTTTGCGCTGCTCCTCCTCTTTCCTCCTTCCTTCTTGCTCTGTCCTCCTCCTTCCTAATCGCCCTCCTCCTCCATCTGCTCCTCTTCCTTCCTCCTCGCCCTCCTTCTTCTCCTCGTCCTCCTCCTTCCTCCTCGCCCTCCTACTACTTTTTCCTCCTACTCCCCTTTACTCCTCTCCCACCTCCTCCTCTTCCTCGTCCTCCTCCTTCCTTCCTCTCCGCCCTCCCCCTTCCTCCTCACTCTTCTTCTTCCTTCCTCCTCGCCCTCCTATTTCCTACTCCCCCTCCTCTTTCCTCCTCGCTCTTCTCCTCTTTCTTTCCTTCCTCCTCGCCCTCCTCCTCCCACCTACTCGCCCTCCTCCTCCGCCTCCTCCTTCTCTCCTCTTCGTCCTCCTCCTCCTCATCCATCCTTCCTCCTCGCCCTCCTCCTCCTCATTCCTCCTCGCCATTCTCCTCCCCCTCCTTCTTTCCTCCTCGGCCTCTTCCTCCTCGCCCTCCTCCTCCGTCCTTCCTTCCTTCTCGTCTTCCTCCTCCTCCTCCTCCTCCTCCTATTCCTTACTTCCTCCTCCTCCTCCTCCTTCTTTTCCTCCTTCTCCTTCCCCTCCTCTTCCTCCTCCTCCTATATTCCTCCTCGCCCTCCTCCTCCTTCTCTTCCTTCCTCCTCGCCCTCCTCCTCCTTCTTGCCCTCCTCCTACTCCTTGCCCTGCTCTTCCTCTTTCCTCCTTGCCCTCCTCCTTCTCCTCCTCCTCCTCCTCCTTCCTTTCTCCTCGCCCTCCTCCTCCTTCTCTTCCTTCCTCCTCGCCCTCCTCCTTCTTGCCCTCCCCTCCTCTTTGCGCTGCTCCTCCTCCTTCCTCCTTCCTTCTTGCCCTGTCCTCCTCCTACCTAATCGCCCTCCTCCTTCCTCCTCGATCTGCTCCTCTTCCTTCCTCCTCGCCCTCCTTCTCCTCCTCGTCCTCCTCCTTCCTCCTCGCCCTCCTACTACTCTTTCCCCCTACTCCCCTTTACTCCTCTCCCACCTCCTCCTCTTCCTCGTCCTCCTCCTTCCTTCCTCTCCGCCCTCTCCCTTCCTCCTCACTCTTCTTCTTCCTTCCTCCTCGCCCTCCTATTTCCTACTCCCCCTCCTCTTTCCTCCTCGCTCTTCTCCTCTTTCCTTCCTTCCTCCTCGCCCTCCTCCTCCTCCCACCTCCTCGCCCTCCTCCTCCGCCTCCTTCTTCTCTTCTCTTCGTCCTCCTCCTCCTCATCCATCCTTCCTCCTCGCCCTCCTCCTCCTCCTTCCTCCTCGCCATTCTCCTCCCCCTCCTTCTTTCCTCCTCGGCCTCTTCCTCCTCCTCTTCCTCCTCGCCCTCCTCCTCCGTCCTTCCTTCCTTCTCGTCTTCCTCCTCCTCCTCCTCCTCCTTACTTCCTCCTCCTTCTTCTCCTCCTTCTCCTTCCCCTCCTCTTCCTCCTCCTCGCCCTCCTCCTCCTTCTCTTCCTTCCTCCTCGCCCTCCTCCTCCTTCTTGCCCTCCTCCTACTCCTTGCACTGCTCTTCCTCTTTCCTCCGTGCCCTCCTCCTTCTCCTCCTCCTCCTCCTCCTTCCTTCCTCCTCGCCCTCCTCCTCCTTCTCTTCCTTCCTCCTCGCCCTCCTCCTTCTTGCCCTGTCCTCCTCCTTCCTAATCGCCCTCCTCCTTCTTCCTCCTCGATTTGCTCCTCTTCCTTCCTCCTCGCCCTCCTTCTCTTCCTCGTCCTCCTCCTTCCTCCTCGCCCTCCTACTACTCTTTCCCCCTACTCCCCTTTACTCCTCTCCCACCTCCTCCTCTTCCTCGTCCTCCTCCTTCCTTCCTCTCCGCCCTCCCCCTTCCTCCTCACTCTTCTTCTTCTTCCTTCCTCCTCGCCCTCCTATTTCCTACTCCCCCTCCTCTTTCCTCCTCGCTCTTCTCCTCTTTCCTTCCTTCCTCCTCGCCCTCCTCCTCCCACCTCCTCGCCCTCCTCCTCCTCCTTTTCTCCTCTTCGTCCTCCTCCTCCTCATCCATCCTTCCTCCTCGCCCTCCTCCTCCTCCTTCCTCCTCGCCATTCTCCTCCCCCTCCTTCTTTCCTCCTCGGCCTCTTCCTCCTCCTCTTCCTCCTCGCCCTCCTCCTCCTTCCTTCCTTCCTTCTCGTCTTCCTCCTCATCCTCCTCCTTACTTCCTCCTCGCCCTCTACTTCATCTTCCTCCTCCTCCTCCTAATTACCCTTTTCCTCCTCCTTCCTCCTCGCCCTCCTCTTCCTTCCTTCCTCCTCGCCATTCTCCTCCTCCTCCCCCTCCTTTTTTCCTCCTCGGCCTCCTCCTTCCTTCATTCTCGTCTTCCTCATCCTCCTCCTTACTTCCTCCTCGCACTCTACTTCCTCCTCCTCCTCCTCCTTCCTCTTCGCTCTTCTCCTCCTCCCCCTCCCCCTCCTTCTTCCTCCTCGCCCTACTCCTCCTTCCTCCTCGCCCTGCTCCTCCTCCTTTCTTCTCGCCCGGCTCCTCCTCCTTCCTCCTCGCCCTTCTCCTCCTCCCTCCTCCTCGTCCTTTTCCTTTCTCCTCGCCCTCTTCCTCCTCCTTCCTCCTTGCCCTCCTCCTCCTCCTACTCCTTCCTCCTCGCCCTGCTCCTCCTCCTCGCCCCGATCCTCCTCTTCCCTCCTTGCCCTGCTTCTCCTCCTTCCTCCTCGCACTCTTCTTCCTCCTTTCTCCTCGCCCTCCTCCTCCTTTTTCCTCGCCCTTCTCCTTCTTTCCTCCTCGCCATCCACCTCCTCGTCGTCCTTCCTCCTCGCCCTCCCCCTACTCCTCCTCCTCCTTTTTTCCTCCTCTTTCCTTCCTACTCGCCCTCCTCTTTCCTCTCCTCCTCCTTCCCTCCTCCTCGCCTTCCTCCTTCTCCTCCTCCTCCTCCTCCTCCTTCCTTCCTTCCTCCTCGCCCTCCTCCTCCTCCTCCTCCTTCCTTCCTACTCTCCCTTCTCCTCATCCTTCCTTCCTCCTCGCCCTGCTCCTCCTCCTTCCTCCTTGCCCTTTTCTTCCTTGCCCCTCCTTCTTTCTCCTTGCCCTGCTCCTCCTCATTCCTCATTACCCTTCTCCTCCTTCCTCCTCGCCCTCCTCCTCCTCCTCATTCCTCATTGCCCTTCTCCTCCTCCTTCCTCCTCGCCCTCCTCCTCCTCCTCATTCCTCATTGCCCTTCTCCTCCTCCTTCCTCCTCGACCTGCTCCTCCTCGAACTCCTCCTCGTCCTCTTCCTTCCTTCTCGTTCTCCTCTTCCTTCCTTCTCCTCCTCCTTCCTCCTCGCCCTCCTCCTTCTCCTCGCCCTCGTCCTCCTCCTAATTGCCCTCCTCTCCCTCCTTCCTCTTCCTTCCACCTTGCCTCCTCCTCCTCCTTCCTCCTCGCCCTCATCCTCCTCTTTCCTCTTCGCCCTAATCCTCCTCCTTCCTCTTCGCTCTTCTCCTTCTCCTTCCTCCTCACACTCCTCCTCTTTCCTCCTCGCCTTCCTCCTCATCCTCCTCCCCCTTCTTCTTTCCTCCTCCTCCTCCTTCCTTCCTCCTCGTCCTCCTATTCCTCCTTCCTCCTCGCCCTCCTCCCCCTTCTCTTTGCCCTGCTTCTCCTCCATCCTCCTTGACCTACTCTTCGTCCTTCCTGATCGGCCTCCTCCTCATTCCTCCTCGCCTTGCTTCTCCTCCTTCCTCCTCGCCGTGCTCTTCCTCTTTCCTCCTTGACCGGCTCATCCTCCTTTCTCCTCGGTCTGCTCCACCTTCCTTCCTACTTGCCCTCCTCCTTCCTTCCTCCTCGCCCTCCTCCTCCTCCTCCTCCTCCTGCTCCTCCTCCTTACATCCTCTTCGCCCTTTTCTTCCTCCTCCTCCTTCCTTCCTTCTCGCTCTTTTCCTCTTCCTCCTTCTTTCCTCATCACACTCCTCCTCCTTTTCCTCCTCCTTCCTTCGTCCTTGCCCCCACTTCTTCCTTCCTCCTCGCCCTCCTCCTCCTCCTACTCCTTCCTTCCTCTTCGTCGTCGTCGTCTTCCTCCTCCTCCTTCCTTCCTCCTCCTCCTCCTTCCTCTTCGCCCTTCTCCTCCTTCCTCCTCGCCCTCCTCCTTCTTGCCCTCCTCCTCCTTTCCCTGCTCCTCCTCCTTCCTTCTGGCTATGTTCCTCCTCCTTACTCCTGGCCATGTTCCTCCTCCTTCCTCCTTGCCCTGCTCCTCCTCCTTCCTCCTTGCCCTGCTTTTTTTCCTTGTTCGTTCCCCTGCTCCTCCTACTTCCTCCTTGCCCTGCTCCTCCTTCTTCCTGCTCGCCCTCCTCCTCCTCCTCCCCTTCCTCCTTCCTCCTCGCCCTACTCCTCCTCCTTTCTCCTCGCCCTGTTCCTCCACCTCGCCCATTTCCTTCCTCCTCGCCCTCCTCCTCGTCGTCCTTCCTCCTCGCCCTCCTCCTCCTCTTCCTCCTCCTTCTTTTCTCGTCGCCCTCCTTTTCCTCCTCCTCGGCCTCCTCCTTCCTCTCCTCTTCCTCCTCGCCCTTCTCCTTCCTTCTTGCCCTCCTCCTCCTAATTACCTTCCTCTTCCCCCTTCCTCCTCGCCCTCCTCCTCCTTCCTCCTCGCCCTCCGCCTCCTTCCTCCTCCTCCTTCCTCTTCGTCCTTCTCCTTCCTCCTCGTCGTCCTTCCTCCTCGCCCTCCTCCTCCTCTTCCTCCTCCTTCTGTTCTCCTCGCCCTCCTTTTCCTCCTCTTCTTTCCTTCCTCCTCCTTCCTCTCCTCCTTTCTTCCTCCTTCCCTTCCTCATTCTCCTCCTTCCTTTCTCCTCGCCCTCCTCCTCCTTCTGTCCTACTCTCCTAGCTCCTCCTCCTTCCTCCTTGCGCTCCTCCTCCTTCCTCCTTGCCCAGCTCCTTCTTCTTCCTCCTTGCCCTGCTCCTCCTCATTCTTCTTTACCCTTCTCCTCCTCCTTCCTCCTCGCCCTCCTCCTCCTCCTCATTCCTCTTTGCCCTTCTCCTTCCTCCTCGCCCTCCTCCTCCTCCTTCTTCCTCACCCTGCTCCTCCTTTCTCCTCGACCTGCTCCTCCTCTTTCCTCCACGCCCTCCTCCTCCTTCCTCCTCGTCCTCTTCCTTCCTTCCTCCTCGACCTGCTCCTCTTTCCTCGCCCTCCTCCTCCTCGTCCTCTTCCTTCCTTCATCCTCGACCTGCTCCTCTTTCCTCGCCCTCCTCGACCTGCTCCTCTTCCTTCCTTCTCGCTCCCCCCTTCCTTCCTCCTCGCCTTCCTGCTCCTTCCTTCTCTCCCTCCTCCTCCTTCCTCCTCGCCCTCTTCCTCCTCGCCTTTTTCCTCCTCCTTCCTCCTCGCCATCATCCTTCTCCTTCCTCCTCACCCTAATCCTCCTCCTTACTTTTCGCCCTCCTCCTCCTCCCCCTCCTTCTTTCCTTCTTGCCCTGCTCCTCCTCCTTCCTGATCACCCTCCTCCTCATTCCTCCTCGGTCTGCTCCTCCTCCTCCTTCCTCCTGGTCCTCCTTCTTTCTCCTCGCCCTCTTCCTCCTCCTCCTCATCCTCCTTCCTTCCTCTTCGCCTTCTCCTCCTCCTCCTTCCTCCTCGCCCTCCTCCTCCTCCTTCCTTCCTTCTCGCTCTTTTCCTCTTCCTCCATGGTCTGCTCTTCTTCCTTGTTCGTTGCCCTGCTCCTCCTTCTTCCTCTTCCTCGCCCTCCTTATCCTCCTCCTTCCTCCTCGCCCTCCTCCTCCTCCTCCTTTTCCTCCTTCCTCCTCTCTCTCCTCCTCCTCCTTCCTCTTCGCTGTCATCCTCCTCCTCCTCACCCTCTTCCTGCTCCTTGCCCTCCTCCTCCTCCTTTTTCTCCTTCCTTCCTCGTCGCCCTCCTCCTCCTCCTCTTCCTCCTCCCTCCTCCTCATACTCTTCCTTCCTCCTCCTCCTCCTCGTTTGTCCTCGCCCTCCTCCTCCCTCCTCCTCGTACTCTTCCTTCCTCTTCGCCTTCCTCCTCCTTCCTCATCGCCTTTCTCCTCGCGTTCCTCCTCCTTCCTCCTCGCACTCCTCCTCTTCCTCCTTCCTCCTCGCCCTCAGCCTCCTTCCTCCTAGCCCACCTCCTCCACCTTTCTCCTCGCCCTCTTCCTTCCTCCTAGCCCTCCTCCCCTTCCTTCCTTCTCGCCCTCCTCCTCCTCCTTCCTCCTCGCCTTCCTCCTCCTCCTCCTTCCTCGCCCTTCTTCTCCTTTCCCTCCTCCTCCTTCCTCTTTGCCCTCCTCTTCCTTCCTCATCACCCTAATCCTCATCCTTCCTCTTCGCCCTAATCCTCATCCTTCCTCTTCGCCCTCCTTCTCCTTCCTCCTTGCCCTGCTCCTCCTCCTCCTTCCACCTAGGCCTCCTCCTTCATCTTTGCTCTTCTCCTTCCTTCCTTCTCGCTCTCCTCTTTCCTCCTCGTCCTTCTCCTGATTCCTCCCTCCTTGCCCTCCTCCTCCTTCTACTTCCTCCTCGCCCTTATCCTCCTCCTTCTTTCCTCCTCTTCCTCCTTCCTTCTTGTCCACCTTCTTCCTCCTTGCCCTCCTCCTCGCCCGTAAAATGTGTTTACACAGTAAACACATTTACACAACACATGTGCAAGACACAGAAATAAGTCAGCAGTTTCTAGTACCTGCACACAAATCTGAATTTAAATATATCATAATAATCCCAAGTTAATATTTATTTGTGAGATAAAAATGTTGGACAGGAGTCAATCCATTTGACGACCGTCAGTGGGAAAGACGGGATATAAAATCTCAAGTTCAATACTGAAGGTGCAACTTACAAGAGAAATTATGGGTACCTGCTATGTTTCTCTGCAGAAGCTGGTGAGCGAGCCGGGTGTGTCCTCCTTTTATCACGTTTGTCCATGCTGGCTCAGGAAAGGGCAGCCCTGTTACCAGAAAAAACAGTATTACATGTGATAATACAGGAAAACCATTTTATGATAAGACACATGAAGACAATGTTATTAGACATAATGTCAACATATCCTAATTACACCTCGTGTCACCATTTCTAAATTTTCGTCATTTGAAACATCGTAATGTTGTTCCTCACCTCTTAAATATTTCCTACTTGCTTTTCCTCTCAATACTTCTCCTTCACATATGACTTATTCATATTATTCCTTGAATATTTGTGTTTTACACCATGTTCCTTGTAGAGATGTCTACTACCTCTAGTTCCCCACTGGTTTGTGCTTTACACCATGTTCCTTGTAGACATGTCTACTACCTCTAGTTCCCCACTGGTTTGTGTTTTACACAATGTTCCTTGTAGACATGTCTACTACCTCTAGTTCCCCACTGGTTTGTGCTTTACACCATGTTCCTTGTAGACATGTCTACTACCTCTAGTTCCCCACTGGTTTGTGTTTTACACCATGTTCCTTGTAGACATGTCTACTACCTCTAGTTCCCCACTGGTTTGTGTTTTACACCATGTTCCTTGTAGAGATGTCTACTACCTCTAGTTCCCCACAGGTTTGTGTTCTACAGCATGTTCCACGCAAAGATGTCTCATACCTCTCAGTCCTAATACCCCTGTTCCTGAATTACTGTTTTTCAGTTTCGTATTGTAACATCTTTCTCAATACTTTCTCACAATGCCAGTTCACCTGGCAAAAAGACTCAATGAACTCCTAACTCCATACACTCCAAGTAAGTATAGTCTACAGTCATCAGCAGATTTCCTAGAATTAATCAAATCTACTCAGCCCGATGGAATCATTGCTTCCCTGGACGTTGAATCCCTATTTACCAACGTCCCCAGTCGACACAACCATAGGAATGATACTGGACAGAGTATACAGAGACGAAAGCACCCCCAAATTAGACATACCTGAGCCACACTTGAAAAGTCTTCTCGAAGCATGTACAAAGGAAGCCCCTTTCATCAGTCCACAAGGTGACATGTATTTACAAATAGACGGAGTAGCAATGGGCTCCCCCTTAGGAGTCTTATTTACTAATTTTTATATGGAAACCATCGAAGACAGAGTCTTCAGCAGCAGACAAAAACCAACTGTATATTGCCGTTATGTGGATGGCATACTCGTAATAGTAAAAGACTCAGATGAACTAATTGATCTAAAAAGCCGTCTAGAGAGAGAGTCAGTACTCCGATTTACACATGAAAATAGTGAAAATAACAGTCTGCCATTCTTGGATGTACTAATAACAAAAACAGGAACCTCTTTAAGCACCAACGTATATACTAAGCCCACCAACATAGGATTATGCCTGAACGGTAGAAGTGAGTGCCCCCCAAGATACAAAGCCAGTGTTCTCAATGCTTATATTCGTCGAGCGCTTACCCACTACTCTGAATGGAGCAACGTGAGTAGAGAGTTCGAAAGAGTAACTCAGGTATTGGTGAACAACGGATATAGCAACGCGGAAATAAACGCGGCTATAAGAAGACTATTGAACCGTTGGTATAATCCTGAACCTAGAACACAAACCACAATACCTCCAATAAAATTATATTACAAATCAACCATGCACAGTGAACATATAAAAGAGGAAATAATAATGAAAGAAATAGTCCGTAAAGGAGTAAAAAGCATTACTCCTAACCTGATAATATTCTACAAAACCAAGAAGACTTCCGAACTCCTTATCAAAAACAGCACGAGGCCGACGGACAACCCTCTACAGCAGTCAAGCGTTGTATACATGTACACTTGCCCCCACGAAGGATGTAACCTTCAATCTAAGTACATAGGTATGACGTCGACCAAGCTGACGAGGCGTTTGACATGCCATCTTCAATCCGGTGCCCCCAGGAATCACATCAGACAAGCCCATGACATCACTCTAACAAGAGAAATGTTGAACAAAAATACCTGTATAATAGACAAAACCCAAGATGCAAGAAGATTACAAATTCTTGAAGGGATTCACATAAGAATAGAACAACCTACCATGAACACCCAAATCACGGAACAATTTACTCTACCCACCATGAGAGTAAGGACAAGACCAGAACATAACGATGCCAACACAGAAGACACCGTTCAACATGATAGGCCAATTACACTTGATTAATCTTTGTATGGAGATAGCAGCTGCCTCGTATGGGAAAATAGGCCTTCTGCAGTTACCTCTATTCTTATGTATCCCTCCATGTTTTCACCTCTATTGTCTTATCACCTGACCCAGTGCGGGTATAAAATCAACCAAACCTGAAAATTCCTTTCACGTGAGAATGAACCATGGAGGTTCGAAACGTTGTGCAAATTGTATAAATAAGTGTAATACATTCTATTATACATTCACTTTTATTCACTTCTTTTCTTCACCTTAAAATTACGAAAATGAGTTTTGGAGAACTCCTCTTTCAGCTAAGCACTGATGCTAAGAAAATAGTTAGAGGGATAGAAGCCCTAAAACAGAAAATAGTAAATACAGAATATGCGGTCATATTCAATAAGACATGATTACAAAGAAAACCTGCTGCCAGTATACACCAATATAAACCCACATGACCCAGCAGTCTGCAATACAGAGTTTACCTATAGGTATAGGCAAGAGCTCATACGGCATCAACTAAACAAGAAGAAGGAAGCCCTCCACAGAATAAACCCTTACAGAATAAGCTCAGCATTTGTTAAACAAATGGACCCAGTACGACATCCCTATCCAACTCAAGCAAACCATCAACAGTGAACTATTTAACCTGAAACAACAACATAAAACTCGCGTAGAAAAAAAACACTCCGTATGTTAACAGCCCTAAACGGTAGACAGTTAAAGATACCTCGTCCTAAAGATAGCTACATTAACCTGACTTCTTATAATCTTACCCAGGACCAACGAGACCTCTTAATTCTTGGTCTAAACTGACAATTCATATCTAAACCAAAGATGCATCAAAAACGCCTGGAAATCGAAATGCTTCTGGACGACATCCATAAGCTAGAAGACAACAAAAAATCCTCACCACTGACACACTTCAAGCTGAACAACTAGCAGAAGCAGGGGAAAAACAAAGAACATATTTATCTACAATCTTAACCCCACGACTCAAAGAAGCAGCGAAACAACTAACAAATCTGAAAGACGTAACAATAAGAAAAGCCGACAAGACAGCAGCATATGTATTGATTCCTACCCATGAATACATGAAAAAAATTAGCGACATCCTTAGTGATGACTCCAAATTTCAACGAATCACGAGAAACCCTGTGGAAGACCTTAAGCGGAAAGTAAACAAAACAATTACAGCAATCAACGCAAAGAAAGGTAGTGTGCATTTCAATAAACTTCAAGGCGACTATGGCTTAGGATATGCCTATGGCAATATTAAAACACACAAACCAGGTAACCCACTACGCCCAATAATCAGCCAAATACCAAATCCAACCTATCACCTGGCAAAAAGTCTCAATGAACTCCTAACTCCATACACTCCAAGTAAGTATAGTCTACAATCATCAGCAGATTTCTTAGAATTATTCAAATCTACTCAGCCCGATGGAATCATTGCTTCCCTGGACGTTGAATCCCTATTTACCAACGTCCCAGTCGACACAACCATAGGAATAATACTGGACAGAGTATACAGAGATGAGAGCACCCCCAAATTAGACATACCTGAGCCACACTTGAAGAGTCTTCTCGAAGCATGTACAAAGGAAGTCCCTTTCATCAGTCCACAAGGAGACATGTATTTACAAATGGACGGAGTAGCAATGGGCTCCCCCTCAGGAGTCATATTTGCTAATTTTTATATGGGAACCGTCGAAGACAGAGTCTTCAGCAGCAGACAAAAACCAACTGTATATTGCCGTTATGTGGATGGCATATTCGTAATAGTAAAAGACTCAGATGAACTAATTGATCTAAAAAGCAATCTAGAGAGAGAGTCAGTACTCCGATTTACACATGAAAATAGTGAAAATAACAGTCTGCCATTCTTGGATGTACTAATAACAAAAACAGGAACCTCTTTAAGCACCAACGTATATACTAAGCCCACCAACATAGGATTATGCCTGAATGTTCTCAATGCTTATATTCGTCGAGCGCTTACCCACTGCTCTGAATGGAGCAACGTGAGTAGAGAGTTTGAAAGAGTAACTCAGGTATTGGTGAACAACGGATATAGCAACGCGGAAATAAACGCCGCTATAAGAAGACAATTGAACCGTTGGTATAATCCTGAACCTAGAACACAAACCACAAAACCTCCAATAAAATTATGTTACAAATCAACCATGCACAGTGAACATATAAAAGAGGAAATAATAATGAAAGAAATAGTCCGTAAAGGAGTAAAAAGCATTACTCCTAACCAAAACATAAACCTGATAATATTCTACATCACCAAGAAGACTTCCGAACTCCTTATCAAAAACAGCCCGAAGCCGACGGAGAACCCTCTACAGCAGTCAAGCGTTGTATACATGTACACTTCCCCACACGAAGGATGTAACCTTAATGCCGTTTGACATGCCATCTTCAATCCGGTGCCACCAGGAATCACATGAGACAAGCCCATGACATCACCCTAACAAGAGAAATGTTGAACAAAAATACCTGTATAATAGACAAAACCCAAGATGCAAGAAGATTACAAATTCTTGAAGCAATTCACATAAGAATAGAACAACCTACCATGAACACCCAAGTCACGGAACAATTTACTCTACCCACCATGAGAGTAAGGACAAGACCCGAACATAACGATGCCAACACAGAAGACACCGTTCAACATAACAGGCCAATTACACTTGATTAATCTTTGTATGTAGATAGCAGCTGCCTCGTATGGGAAAATAGGCCTTCTGGAGTTACCTTTATTCTTATGTATCCCCCCATGTTTTCACCTCTATTGTCTTATCACCTGACCCAGTGCGGGTATAAAATCAACCAAACCTGAAAATTCCTTTCACGTGAGAATGAACCATGGAGGTTCGAAACGTCGTGCAAATTGTATAAATAAGTGTAATACATTCTATTATACATTCACTTTTATTCACTTCTTTTTTTCACCTTAAAATTACGAAAATGAGTTTTGGAGAACTCCTATTTCGGCTAAGCCCTGATGCTAAGAAAATAGTTAGAGGGATAGAAGCCCTAAATCAGAAAATAGTAAAAACAGAATATGCGGTCAAATTCAATGAGTCTGAAAGAAAACCTGCTGCCAGTATACACCAATAAATAAATAAATATATATATATATATATATATATATATATATATATATATATATATATATATATATATATATATATATATATATATATATATATATATATATATATATATATATATATGTCGTACCTAATAGCCAGAACGCACTTCTCAGCCTACTATTCAAGGCCCGATTTGCCTAATAAGCCAAGTTTTCATGAATTAATGTTTTTTCGTCTACCTAACCTACCTAACCTAACCTAACCTAGCTTTTTTTGGCTACCTAACCTAACCTTACCTAAAAATATAGGTTAGGTTAGGTTAGGTAGGGTTGGTTAGGTTCGGTCATATATCTACGTTAATTTTAACTCCAATAAAAAGAAATTGACCTCATACATAGAGAAAAGGGTTGCTTTATCATTTCATAAGAAAAAAATTATAGTAAATATATTAATTCAGGAAAACTTGGCTTATTAGGCAAATCGGGCCTTGAATAGTAGGCTGAGAAGTGAGTTCTGGCTACTAGGTACGACATATATATATATATATATATATATATATATATATATATATATATATATATATATATATATTTTTTTTTTTTTTTTTTTTTTTTTTTTTAAACCTAGAAGGGGTACCACCTCTGGTGCAAGTGTAGGGACCCATAGCCTCGGAGAAGAAAATAAAGAGTACTCAGAGAAGACCTTGTGGATCCTCACTGAACACTTTGATATTTTCTTCTCCTACCACCCCTATTCTTTTGGTATGTGTGTATATTTATCTAACTTTATTTGAAAATGTCATTACACAAAAAAAGTTACAATATTGATTAGTTGCAGGGTACAAGGCTGCTTGTCACAAGTTGTACAGCTCTTCCAGCTCCTCAGATGGCAGGCAGGAACCATGGATGCAGTGAGCATTTCCTCTCTGGATTGCCACACTAAGGCGCTGAAAAAGAAAACTGGCAGCTCTAGGGTCTCTAGTTGTTTCGATTAGCTTAGACCCCAACTCCTTCAAAAAGCTAGCAGCACTTTTACCCCAGGCACCAAGTGTCTCTGAGGCAATGGGGACAAAATTGTAGTGGTGCTCATACACCGTACATACACTCTCTGTAATTACGTGACTTGGCCGCTTCCCGGTGATTGGCAGCTCCTCCTGCTTGTGTAGCACTGAAGTCAACATAGGTATTTGCTAAAGTTGAAACGCATGTGTAGTCCCACACCAACTGTCTACCATTCTTCCAGGGGTTCACCGTGATTCCGTCTGGGCGACCGACAGGCTCATCAGAGTTGCGGGACATTAGGTAACGGGGCTCTCTCTCTGCTGGACAACCGGCTGTGGTAAGGCTTCTCTTAATAATGTCATTGACCTCGCCCTGTCTTGCATGCCATCCTCCTGTCCTTTGGCAGAGAAGGCCATGCCGTCCGTATCTGTCGGCTTCTGCCTCGCCGCAAATACACCTGTATTCGGTGTGGATTGGGGCAGCGAGGTGGAGAGCCACGGCAATTCGGAGGGCCTGCGGTGTGAGACGGGTGCCGGTTGCTGACATTGGGGTTGCTAATAGGAAATCACCTGCATGGGGAGCTGCTACAGCTCTAAGTCGGGTAGTGTCATGTGGTGTTGTCGCAGCTTCTAGCAAAGTCGCAGCTTCTTGGTCGGCAATGGGGCGATCCCAGCTGGATTGCTTATGGGCTTCAGAAGGCGGTGGTTGGGGTGCTGGTCCTGCGAGAGAGACCCATTTGGTTGTGCAGTCTGTGAAACTGGGATCATGTACCCCAGCCTGTTGAACTAGGTGCTCAGGTAGGATTTCCTTCACCAAGTTGTCAGACCCCACTGAAGAGGACAGGAACGCTGGTACAGCAATTTGTGTTGCTGTGCGCACGCCAAGGCCCCCGAGTCTGACAGGAAGGGAGGCCTGTTTCCACTGTAAGTCGCTGAGGAAAAGATTGAGGGCTTTTTCTAGTGTTGATTTCAGCAAGCTGTCGTACTCTTCTAATTTAATATTGTTGAAAGATGGCGAACATCTTAGAAAGTAGGTCAGCCTGGGGAGGGACAAGCATCTGGTGATGAGGAAAAGTGCATCATGAGCATCGATGTCTTCAATCCTCTCGTTCATCCTCTTCAGGTCAGTGATCTTCTTACCAAGGACCCCGTCGATGGCATTCCTTCCGAGAGGAGCACCTAGGAGTGTGCTATCCTCAGGGTTGGTTGTATGAATGTCAGGCAAAACAACATTTATTTGCTCTATTATGTGCTGGTTGGTGGAGGTTATTTCGCACTTGGAAGGGTTCAGAGTGAGGCCTAGGCTTGCTCCTTGCTCCTGAATTATTCTTATGTCGTCCAAGAGTGAGGCTGGGGAGCCGGCTAGAGTACCATCGTCCAAAAACCAAATGTTGAGCTCACTGGACAGGTTATCGGTGACTTCCTTGATAACTAGGCAGACAAGAAAAGGAGCAGGGGGGTCACCCTGTTGGACACCTTCTTGTGATTCAATTTCATGTTCCCCAAAAAGCAGAGTTAGATTCTTGCTGTAGCATGAGTTTACAAACGGGTAGAGGGAAGGAAAAAGGCGATGAACTGCACTGAGTACTGCATCCCTTCTGACCAGATTGAAAGCATTTTTGAAGTCCAGCTTTATCAGGGCTTTTTCATCCGTAATGTTGTCAATGTAGGCTCTAGCTGCATGAGCCGCTGCCTCACACCCTTGGGGAATGCCAACCCCAAGCTGTTTTTGCTTCAGCATGTCGGCTGCTGCCTGACTAACTGCTCTAGCAGCAGCCTTAGCGACGAGACGCTGGAGTGAATTGCCCACAGCTATCGGTCTGATTCCTCCATCTTTTTTCCTCAGGCCACAGAGGGTAGCGCCAAAAAAGAGAGGCCGTATGGTTTCTGGTATGTTGCCAGCTAGACATGTGTTGGCGAATCTAGTTACTTCCACCAGGAGGCCCTGTGCAATGTCTCCCAGTGCAGGGTTGAGCATTTGTTTGATATGGTTGGGTCGTAGTCCTGTGAACCCACCTGCTGATCCTGGTGGGAAGGATAAAGCTGCTTTATGCACCATGGATTCGAGCACACACAGGGGTTCTGCTCTGGTGACACCGACTAGGGGAACACTGTCATCACGAGGAGCTCTGGGTGGGTGCTTTTCCCTCAGGGCTTGTGCTGTATGGGCATCCCTGGTGGCAACTGTGTCTTCACTGATGATGACTCTGATCGCCCTTATTGTGTTGCCTTCTTCTATTTCCTTGCTGACTGTTGCTCTGATTTTGGATGCCTCGGTTCTGCTGTTGATACCTTTCCTACCGTGGGTGTTTTTGGCACGGGTGGGGAGGGGTGCCTGGTTGTCCTCTCTAGGAAAACTATTTATAGCCATAATGACCGACGAAGCTAGTGATTTGTCTCTCCTTGCAGGGACAGCTAGGCATATGTTACCAAACAGGAGAAGGTTGTGCCATGCTTGGATGGTTCCGGGTGAGTCATTGACCTTTTTCAAGAGGCTGGATAGTTTGGCTGCTGCCTGGGGCCGAGCAGCTTTAGGGATGTGCTGCAAGGTTCTAACCGATGTTGCTTTGATGGCTTCTAGTAGATTCTCAGTCGAAATGAAGCTGTTGGAGGTGTTTTCCCTGACTGCTGGAGTGTGGCCTTGATTGTTACCCTCTTTGGGAGGGCGCCACATACCCGGACAATCGGTTCCGTTGTGAGCATGCTTGCGCACATCTCCGTTACGCTTGAGTCTCCACACCTTGTCACACACTTGGCATGTGCCATAACTGTCGTCGATTGATGGCTCCTCTTGGCTGAGAGAAGCCTGGCTGTCAGTCGTGACCTGCGACATCGGCGAGCGCTGGGCGGGCGCTGGGTGGGCGCCGGGCGGGCGCTGGGCGGGCGCTGGGTGGGCGCTGGGCGGGCGCTGGGCGGGCGCTGGGTGGGCGCTGGGCGAAGGCTGGGTGGGCGCTGGGCGGGCGCTGGGCGAAGGCTGGGTGGGCGCTGGGCGGACGTAGCGTGAGGGGGTGGACACAGGGAGGTAGCGGTCGCGGTTGGGGTGGGGCAGGGTGGGGGAGGTGACTCTTGGGTTGGGTGACGGTACACACTAGCGAGTATGGGGAGGGGGGGGGGGTCAGAGGGGTGACACTAACACGTTTGTATAATTTCGTGATATATCACTGCACAATATAATCTGGTTCACTGTGGACTCGATGCACTTAAAACACGATACCAGTTTCCCGGGAGCCGAGATATCTATTTTTCAGGGATATTTTCATAAACACTTACACACTGGTCACCCCCCTCGACTGACCGCACAACAACGCCCCATCCCCACCACCCCCCACCCCCCACCCCCACCACCATAACCGAGGGAGCCCCCCTCAGGGCGCCCTTGTTGGCCCCTCACTGCAGTTCAGACGATTCCACACTGCCAATCCACTTGTTTGATTGTTTTTGGTTGCGATAGTTCACCCTGGACACTTTCCGCCACTCTCACACCTTCCCAGGATGTTCACACTGCACACTGTTGAGTCTGGGCCCGGTGGGGTCAGGATGTCACAAGATAATGGCACATGGCCGGCAGAGCCTCCTCCCAGCGTCCGTTCCCTGTGCCGCCCACAGGGTATATATGTATATATATATATATATATATATATATATATATATATATATATATATATATATATATATATATATATATATATATATATATCTATATATATATATAAAATATATATATATATATATATATATATATATATATATATATATATATATATATATATTTTGAGATATATACATTTCAGGCAGGTCCCTGGAATACGATCCCCGCGCGAAGAATCGTTTTTTCATCCTAGTACACATTTTACTGTTGCGTTAAACAGAGGCTACAGTTAAGGAATTGCACCCAGTAAATCCTCCCCGGCCAGAATACGAACCCATGACATAGCGCTCGTGGAACGCCAGGCGAGTGTCTTACCACTACACCACGGAGACAGTAAGATATATATATATATATCTTACATATATATATATATATATATATATATATATATATATATATATATATATATATATATATATATATATATATATATATATACATGAAGTCACCTCAGCAGAGGGAATTCAACAGGGTGACCCACTTGCACCGTTCCTCTTTTGCATAGCGGTTCGAGAAATTACAACCAGACTGTCCAGCGAGCTCAACATCTGGTTCCTGGATGATGGCACTCTGGCAGGCACACAAGATTCCCTGCTAGAAGACCTACAGCTGGTGAAGACACAGGGGGAGTCCATGGGTCTCGGTCTTAACCCCTCCAAGTGCGAAATTTTTGCATCCAGTGAAGTAATCATTAGAGCAGTGAAATCAGTTCTACCAGAAGCCTCAGTCGTTAAACCTACCGACAGCACACTACTCGGAGCACCTCTGGGCCACAATGCTATTGCTGCGGTCCTTGACGAAAAGTTTAGAGACCTAAAGAGGATGGAAGAGAGAATTGGGGACTTGGACTCCCACGATGCCCTCTACCTTCTCACAAAGTGCCTTACCTTGCCCAGGCTAACATACTTCTTAAGGTGTGCACCAACTTTTGGCAACCCACTTCTAAATCAATATGATGAGCTCCTCAAGTCAATATTCAGGAAGGCGCTCAACCTAGATTTAGATGACAGTCAGTGGGACCAAGCAACACTGCCAGTGAGATTTGGAGGGATAGGCATACGAAAGGGAACTGAGGTAGCACTTCCAGCATTCTTATCCTCATGTACAGCAGCCAACGAATTGGTAGGGCAGATCCTACCAGAGCGTATGAGAGAGACAGCGGGAACTCATGATCAAACGTTCATCGAAGCAGCCAGACAATGGGACACCATTGCACACCCTCAACCCCGACCACAAGTCCCAAAAGACCACAAGCAGGCCCACTGGGATAGCCCCATAATGGAAAAGACTGTCACAGCAATGATTGACAACGCTGATGCTGAAAACAAAGCCCGCCTCCTAGCGGTAACAGCACCCCACGCCGGGGATTTTTTATTTGCTGTGCCCAATGCAGCCCTGGGAACTCGCCTCAGTCATGACGCTCTCCGCATTGGAGTTGCCCTTCGCCTTGCCGCCCCCATCCTCACCGAACATAGGTGCATCTGCGGAACTGCGATGGCAGACCAATATGGTCGTCATGGTCTGGTATGTCGTAAATCACAGGGTAAAATTGCAAGACATGAAGAAGTCAACGACATCATCAAGAGGAGCCTCGCCACAGCCCGCTGCCCGGCACAAAGAGAACCACACTTATCCAGACCTAACGACCCTCAGAAGCGCCCTGATGGGGTCACCTTGCTACCTTGGAAGGATGGTAAGCAAGTGGTATGGGACTACATGTGCGCTGCCACACTGGCCAGTACCTACCTCCACTACAGCACACGTGAAAGCGGTGGTGCTGCTTCTTTCAGGGAATCGCAGAAAATTATTAAATACAGAGGTCTAGCACACTGCTACAGCTTTGTTCCGATCGGCTCAGAGACCCTCGGTTTGTGGGGAAAATGTGCATTGAAGTTCCTGAAGGAATTGGGGGACAAATTGATCAGCGCTACAAAAGACCAGAGAGCAAAAAGTTTCTTGTTCCAGCGCCTCAGTGTTGCGATTCAGAGGGGAAATGCCTGTTGCGTCTTGGGCACTAGTCCAACTTCAGAGGAATTCGAAGAAGTGTTTGACTTGCAACAATGATCGAACCCGTCTGTGACATTCAGCAATGTTTCCCAGTGTTGTGTTTTTCAAGAGATCCATAACCTTTAAGCACCTTTTTGCATTATTATTTTTGTATCAACCCATGTATATCTTGTAACCATCAAATGCATAATAAAGCACAAAAAATAAAAAAGGAGGGGGGTGGTAGGAGAAAAGCACACAGAAACTGTATTGGAGGGGATCTAAACATTCCCTCTAATGCGTTATGCGTGGTTTCCTCCGAGGCTATGGGTCCCCCTTCTTCCAGCTAGAGGTGGTACTCCCTTCCATATTTATATATATATATATATATATATATATATATATATATATATATATATATATATATATATATATATAACTGAAAACTCACACCCCAGAAGTTTCAGTTGCATATTGTCCTGAGGACCATTCAGGCTTGTTCGCATATATATATATATATATATATATATATATATATATATATATATATATATATATATATATATATATATATATATATATATATGGGTATTGAAATGGAAGTGATTGTAGAAAGCCTATTGGTCCATATTTCTTGATGCTTCTATATTGGAGCGGAGTCTTGAGGTGGGTAGACTATAGTTGTGCATTAATTGGCTGTTGATTGCTGGTGTTGACTTCTTAATGTGTAGTGCCTCGCAAACGTCAAGCCGCCTGCTATCGCTGTATCTATCGATGATTTCTGTGTTGTTTACTAGGATTTCTCTTGCGATGGTTTGGTTGTGGGAAGAGATTATATGTTCCTTAATGGAGCCCTGTTGTTTATGCATCGTTAAACGCCTAGAACGAGATGTTGTTGTCTTGCCTATATACTGGGTTTTTTGGAGCTTACAGTCCCCAAGTGGGCATTGGAAGGCATAGACGACGTTGGTCTCTTTTAAAGCGTTCTGCTTTGTGTCTGGAGAGTTTCTCATGAGTAGGCTAGCCGTTTTTCTGGTTTTATAGTAAATCGTCAGTTGTATCCTTTGATTTTTGTCTGTAGAGATAACGTTTCTATTAACAACATCTTTCAGGACCCTTTCCTCTGTTTTATGAGCTGTGGAAAAGAAGTTCCTGTAAAATAGTCTAATAGGGGGTACAGGTGTTGTGTTAGTTGTCTCCTCAGAGGTTGCATGGCGTTTCACTTTCCTTCTTATGATGTCTTCGACGAAACCATTGGAGAAGCCGTTGTTGACTAGGACCTGCCTTACCCTACAAAGTTCTTCGTCGACTTGCTTCCATTCTGAGCTGTGGCTTAGAGCACGGTCGACATATGCGTTAACAACACTCCTCTTGTACCTGTCTGGGCAGTCGCTGTTGGCATTTAGGCGCATTCCTATGCTCGTTTCCTTAGTGTAGACTGCAGTTTGGAAACTTCCGCTCTTTTCCATGACTGTTACATCTAGAAAGGGCAGCTTCCCATCCTTTTCCATCTCGTAAGTGAAACGCAGCACTGAACTCTGCTCAAATGCCTCCTTCAGCTCCTGCAGATGTCTGACATCAGGTACCTGTGTAAAAATGTCGTCAACATACCTGCAGTATATGGCCGGTTTCAAGTTCATGTCGACTAAGACTTTTTGCTCGATGGTACCCATGTAGAAGTTTGCAAACAGGACACCTAGGGGAGAACCCATGGCGACCCCATCTACTTGCTTATACATGTGCCCATCCGGGCTCAAGAAGGGTGCCACTTTAGTACAAGCTTGGAGTAGTTTCCTTAGAATATTTTCGGGTATGTCAAGAGGAGTACAGGCTGGATCACGATACAATCTGTCGGCTATCATCCCGATTGTCTCGTCCACAGGTACGTTGGTAAACAGCGATTCTACGTCCAACGAGGCTCTTATCCCTGTGGCCCGTGTGCCCCGCAGTAAGTCAACAAATTCCTTTGAAGACTTCAGGCTGAAGGCGCAAGGAACATAAGGAGTCAGCAGGCCGTTGAGTCGCTTCGCCAGTCTGTACGTGGGTGTGGGTATCTGGCTAATGATTGGCCAAAGTAGGTTTCCAGGCTTGTGTGTCTTGACATTTCCATACGCATATCCAGGTTTATATTCCCCAATGATCTTTGGCAGGTGGAGTCCGGATTTCTTGGCGTTCACAGTTTCGATCAGTTTGTTGACCTTTGCTTTCAATTCGGCTGTAGTGTCCTTCGTTACCCTTTGGAACTTAGTTTGGTCAGAGAGTATGAGGTTCATTTTCGCCAGATATTCGTCTTTTTTAAGAATGACATATATTGGCGACTTGTCACCTCTCCTGACAACTATCTCCTTGTTCTCACGAAGGCTTTTAGCTGTCGCTTTGAGCTCGGGGGGCAGTATGGTGCTTCTGTAATTGCCTCGATTCTTTCCTCCTTCCGCAATAAGTTCTGCTTGTAAGGTATCTTTGGTAGTGACCTTCTTTTGTGTCTCGAGGTCGAATATGTCGTCCAACAGAATTTCCAACTCTACTTTCCGGGTCATCTCACTCGGTCTGGACATAACGTGACAGTTTATGCCCAGATTTAGGAGAGTGACTTGGACTTCAGTGAGGTTAATTCCTGCAAGGTTCAGGAAGCCATCTCTTGGTCGTGGAATTGCCATAGGTCCTCCATATAATGTTGTTAGTTTCTTGATAATCCTTGTTTCAGTGCTGAGGAGATGTCGGTCTGTGAAGATGTCGAGGTGTTGTTCAATGTATATATATATATATATATATATATATATATATATATATATATATATATATATATATATATATATATACATATATATATACATATATATATATATACATATATATATATATATATATATATATATATATATATATATATATATATATATATATATATATATATATATATATATATATATATATATATATATATATATATATATATATATATATATATATATTTGATGGTCAAGCGGATTAAGGCGCCTGTAGTTACCAGTTGCGTTGCTCCTGGGAGTATGGGTTCGAGTCACTTCTGGGGTGTGAGTTTTCAGTCGCATATAGTCCTGGAGACCATTCAGGCTTGTTCGCATTTGTGTTCCTCACGTGTGCCCCAAAGAATGAGGTGATTTGGTGAAATGCTATGCCCAAGATTACCATCCGTGTTGCCGGCGGGGAAGTGGTTCAAATAGCTTCGGCTACCACTTCCTTTTGTCCGGCCGTGATGGTCAAGCGGATTAAGGCGCCCTGTAGTTACCAGTTGCGTTGCTCCTGGGAGTATGGGTTCGAGTCACTTCTGGGGTGTGAGTTTTCAGTCACATATATATATATATATATATATATACATATATATATATATATATACATATATATATATCATTGAATATGACCGCATATTCTGTATTTATTATTTTCTGGTTTAGGGCTTCTATCCCTCTAACTATTTTCTTAGCATCAGGGCTTAATTGAAATAGGAGTTCTCCAAAACTCATTTTCGTACTTTTAAGGTGAAGAAAAGAAGTGATTTACTATAGAGTGTATTACACTTATTTGTATAATTTGCACGACGTTTCGAACCTCCATGGTTCATTCTCAAGTGAACAGATCTTACAATACTAGTTGATTTTATACCCGCATTAGGTCAGGTGATAATACAATGAAGGTGAAAACATGGGGGGATACATAAGGGATAAACATAGGGGCTGCAGAAGGCTTATTGGCCCATACGAGGCATCTCCTATCTAAACACAAAGATTAATCCAGTGTAATTGGCCTTTTATGTTGGACATTGTCTTCTGTGTTGGCATCGATATGTTCTTGTCTTGTCCTTACTCTCATGGTGGGTAGAGTAAATAGTTCTGTGATTTGGGTGTTCATGGTAGGTCGCTCTATTCTTATGTGAATTGCCTCAAGAATTTGTAATCTTCTTGAATCTTGGGTTTTGTCTATTATGCAAGTATTCTTGTTCAACATTTCTCTTGTTAGAGTAATGCCATGGGCTTGTCTCATGTGATTCCTAGGGGCACCAGATTGAAGATGGCATGTCAAACGCCTCGTCAGCTTGGTCGACGTCATACCTATGTACTTACATTGAAGGTTACATCCTTCGTGGGGGCAAGTGTACATGTATACAACGCTTGACTGCTGTAGAGGGTTCTCCGTCGGCTTCGGGCTGTTTTTGATAAGGAGTTCGGAAGTCTTCTTGGTTTTGTAGAATATTATCAGGTTTATGTTTTGGTTAGGAGTAGTGCTTTTTACTCCTTTACGGATTATTTCTTTCATTATTCTTTCCTCTTTTATATGTTCACTGTGCATGGTTGATTTGTAATATAATTTTATTGGGGGTGTTGTGGTTTCTGTTCTAGGTTCTGAATTATACCAACGGTCCAAGTGTCTTCGTATAGCAGCGTTTATTTCCGCGTTGCTATATCCGTTGTTCACCAATACCTGAGTTACTCTTTCAAACTCTCTACTCACGTTGCTCCATTCAGAGCAGTGGGTAAGCGCTCGACGAATATAAGCATTGAGAACACTGGCTTTGTATCTTTGGGGGCACTCACTTCTTCCGTTCAGGCATAATCCTATGTTGGTGGGCTTGGTATATACGTTGGTGCTTAAAGAGGTTCCTGTTTTTGTTATTAGTACATCCAAAAATGGCAGACTGTTATTTTCACTATTTTCATGTGTAAATCGGAGTACTGACTCTCTCTCTAGGTGTCTTTTTAGGTCAATTAGTTCATCTGAGTCTTTTACTATTACGAATATGTCATCTACATAACGGCAGTATACAGTTGGTTTTTGTCTGCTACTGAAGACCCTATCTTCGATGGTTCCCATATAAAAATTAGCAAATAAAACTCCTAAGGGGGAGCCCATTGCTACTCCGTCTATTTGTAAATACATGTCTCCTTGTGGACTGATGAAAGGGGCTTCCTTTGTACAGGAAGGGCTTTGTGCTTCGTGAGTAGAGAGTTTGAAAGAGTAACTCAGGTATTGGTGAACAACGGATATAGCAACGCGGAAATAAACGCTGCTATACGAAGACACTTGGACCGTTGGTATAATTCAGAACCTAGAACAGAAACCACAACACCCCCAATAAAATTATATTACAAATCAACCATGCACAGTGAACATATAAAAGAGGAAAGAATAATGAAAGAAATAATCCGTAAAGGAGTAAAAAGCACTACTCCTAACCAAAACATAAACCTGATAATATTCTACAAAACCAAGAAGACTTCCGAACTCCTTATCAAAAACAGCCCGAAGCCGACGGAGAACCCTCTACAGCAGTCAAGCGTTGTATACATGTACACTTGCCCCCACGAAGGATGTAACCTTCAATGTAAGTACATAGGTATGACGTCGACCAAGCTGACGAGGCGTTTGACATGCCATCTTCAATCTGGTGCCCCTAGGAATCACATGAGACAAGCCCATGGCATTACTCTAACAAGAGAAATGTTGAACAAGAATACTTGCATAATAGACAAAACCCAAGATTCAAGAAGATTACAAATTCTTGAGGCAATTCACATAAGAATAGAGCGACCTACCATGAACACCCAAATCACAGAACTATTTACTCTACCCACCATGAGAGTAAGGACAAGACAAGAACATATCGATGCCAACACAGAAGACAATGTCCAACATAAAAGGCCAATTACACTGGATTAATCTTTGTGTTTAGATAGGAGATGCCTCGTATGGGCCAATAAGCCTTCTGCAGCCCCTATGTTTATCCCTTATGTATCCCCCCATGTTTTCACCTTCATTGTATTATCACCTGACCTAATGCGGGTATAAAATCAACTAGTATTGTAAGATCTGTTCACTTGAGAATGAACCATGGAGGTTCGAAACGTCGTGCAAATTATACAAATAAGTGTAATACACTCTATAGTAAATCACTTCTTTTCTTCACCTTAAAAGTACGAAAATGAGTTTTGGAGAACTCCTATTTCAATTAAGCCCTGATGCTAAGAAAATAGTTAGAGGGATAGAAGCCCTAAACCAGAAAATAATAAATACAGAATATGCGGTCATATTCAATGAAACATGTTTGAAAGAAAACCTGCTGCCAGTATACACCAATATAAACCCACATGACCCAGCAGTCCGCAATACAGAGTTTACCTATAGGTATAGGCAAGAGCTCATTCGGCATCAACTAAACAAGAAGAAGGAAGCCCTCCAAACCTTTATAGAGCAGGCGGAGCATCTGTTAAACAAATGGACCCAGTACGACATCCCTATCCAACTCAAGCAAACCATCAACAGTGAACTATTTAACCTGAAACAACAACATAAAACTCTTGTAGAAACAAAGACACTCCGGAAGTTAACATCCCTAAACGGTGGACAGCTAAAAATCCCTCGTCCTAAAGATGGCTACTTTAACCTGACTTCTTATGATCTTACCCAGGACCAACGAGACCTCTTAAATCTTGGTCTAAATTGTCAATTCTTATCTAAACCAAAGATGCATCAAAAACGCCTGGAAATCGAAATGCTTCTGGACGATATCCATAAGCTAGAAGACAACAAAAAAAGTCATCACCACTGACACACTTCAAGCTGAACTACTTGCAGAAGCAGGGAAAAAACGAGGAACATATTCATCTACAATCTTAACCCCACGACTCAAAGAAGCAGCGAAACAACTAAAAATCTGAAAGACGTAACAATAAGAAAAGCCGACAAAACAGCAGCATACGTATTGATTCCTACCCATGAATACATGAACAAAATTAGCGACATCCTAAGTGACGACTCCAAATTTCAACGAATCACGAGGAACCCCGTAGAAGACCTTAAGCGGAAAGTAAACAAAACAATTACAGCAATCAACGCAAAGAAAGGTAGTGTGCATTTCAATAAACTTCAAGGCGACTATGGCTTAGGATATGCCTACGGCAATGTTAAGACGCATAAACCAGGTAACCCACTACGCCCTATAATCAGCCAAATACCAACCCCAACTTATCACCTGGCAAAGAAACTCAATGAACTCCTAACTCCATACACTCCAAGTAAGTTTAGTCTACAATCATCAGCAGATTTCCTAGAATTGATCAAATCTACCCAGCCCGATGGAATCATCGCTTCCCTGGACGTTGAATCCCTTTTTACCAACGTCCCAGTCGACACAACCATAGGAATGATACTGGACAGAGTATACAGAGACGAGAGCACCCCCAAATTAGACATACCTGAGCCACACTTGAAAAGTCTTCTCGAAGCATGTACAAAGGAAGCCCCTTTCATCAGTCCACAAGGAGACATGTATTTACAAATAGACGGAGTAGCAATGGGCTCCCCCTTAGGAGTTTTATTTGCTAATTTTTATATGGGAACCATCGAAGATAGGGTCTTCAGTAGCAGACAAAAACCAACTGTATACTGCCGTTATGTAGATGACATATTCGTAATAGTAAAAGACTCAGATGAACTAATTGACCTAAAAAGACACCTAGAGAGAGAGTCAGTACTCCGATTTACACATGAAAATAGTGAAAATAACAGTCTGCCATTTTTGGATGTACTAATAACAAAAACAGGAACCTCTTTAAGCACCAACGTATATACCAAGCCCACCAACATAGGATTATGCCTGAACGGAAGAAGTGAGTGCCCCCAAAGATACAAAGCCAGTGTTCTCAATGCTTATATTCGTCGAGCGCTTACCCACTGCTCTGAATGGAGCAACGTGAGTAGAGAGTTTGAAAGAGTAACTCAGGTATTGGTGAACAACGGATATAGCAACGCGGAAATAAACGCTGCTATACGAAGACACTTGGACCGTTGGTATAATTCAGAACCTAGAACAGAAACCACAACACCCCCAATAAAATTATATTACAACACCCCCAATAAAATTATATTACAAATCAACCATGCACAGTGAACATATAAAAGAGGAAAGAATAATGAAAGAAATAATCCGTAAAGGAGTAAAAAGCACTACTCCTAACCAAAACATAAACCTGATAATATTCTACAAAACCAAGAAGACTTCCGAACTCCTTATCAAAAACAGCCCGAAGCCGACGGAGAACCCTCTACAGCAGTCAAGCGTTGTATACATGTACACTTGCCCCCACGAAGGATGTAACCTTCAATGTAAGTACATAGGTATGACGTCGACCAAGCTGACGAGGCGTTTGACATGCCATCTTCAATCTGGTGCCCCTAGGAATCACATGAGACAAGCCCATGGCATTACTCTAACAAGAGAAATGTTGAACAAGAATACTTGCATAATAGACAAAACCCAAGATTCAAGAAGATTACAAATTCTTGAGGCAATTCACATAAGAATAGAGCGACCTACCATGAACACCCAAATCACAGAACTATTTACTCTACCCACCATGAGAGTAAGGACAAGACAAGAACATATCGATGCCAACACAGAAGACAATGTCCAACATAAAAGGCCAATTACACTGGATTAATCTTTGTGTTTAGATAGGAGATGCCTCGTATGGGCCAATAAGCCTTCTGCAGCCCCTATGTTTATCCCTTATGTATCCCCCCATGTTTTCACCTTCATTGTATTATCACCTGACCTAATGCGGGTATAAAATCAACTAGTATTGTAAGATCTGTTCACTTGAGAATGAACCATGGAGGTTCGAAACGTCGTGCAAATTATACAAATAAGTGTAATACACTCTATAGTAAATCACTTCTTTTCTTCACCTTAAAAGTACGAAAATGAGTTTTGGAGAACTCCTATTTCAATTAAGCCCTGATGCTAAGAAAATAGTTAGAGGGATAGAAGCCCTAAACCAGAAAATAATAAATACAGAATATGCGGTCATATTCAATGAAACATGTTTGAAAGAAAACCTGCTGCCAGTATACACCAATATATATATATATATATATACATATATATGCGAACAAGCCAGAATGGTCCCCTGGACAATATGCAACTGAAAACTCACACCCCAGAAGTGACTCGAACCCATACTCCCAGAAGCAACGCAACTGGTATGTACAAGACGCCTTAATCCACTTGACCATCACGACCGGACAAAATGAGGTGATAGCCGAGGCTATTTGAACCACCCCACCGCCGGCACTCGGATAGTTATCTTGGGCATAGCATTTTACCAAATCACCTCATTCTTAGGGGCACACGTGAGGAACACAAATGCGAACAAGCCAGAATGGTCCCCTGGACAATATGCAACTGAAAACTCACACCCCAGAAGTGACTCAAACCCATACTCCCAGAAGCAACGCAACTGGTATGTACAAGACGCCTTAATCCACTTGACCATCACGACCGGACAAAATGAGGTGATAGCCGAGGCTATTTGAACCACCCCACCGCCGGCACTCGGATAGTTATCTTGGGCATAGCATTTTACCAAATCACCTCATTCTTAGGGGCACACGTGAGGAACACAAATGCGAACAAGCCAGAATGGTCCCCTGGACAATATGCAACTGAAAACTCACACCCCAGAAGTGACTCGAACCCATACTCCCAGAAGCAACGCAAATGGTATGTACAAGACGCCTTAATCCACTTGACCATCACGACCGGACAAAATGAGGTGATAGCCGAGGCTATTTGAACCACCCCACCGCCGGCACTCGGATAGTTATCTTGGGCATAGCATTTTATCAAATCACCTCATTCTTAGGGGCACACGTGAGGAACACAAATGCGAACAAGCCAGAATGGTCCCCTGGACAATATGCAACTGAAAACTCACACCCCAGAAGTGACTCGAACCCATACTCCCAGAAGCAACGCAACTGGTATGTACAAGACGCCTTAATCCACTTGACCATCACGACCGGACAAAATGAGGTGATAGCCGAGGCTATTTGAACCACCCCACCGCCGGCACTCGGATAGTTATCTTGGGCATAGCATTTTACCAAATCACCTCATTCTTAGAGGCACACGTGAGGAACACAAATGCGAACAAGCCAGAATGGTCCCCTGGACAATATGCAACTGAAAACTCACACCCCAGAAGTGACTCGAACCCATACTCCCAGAAGCAACGCAACTGGTATGTACAAGACGCCTTAATCCACTTGACCATCACGACCGGACAAAATGAGGTGATAGCCGAGGCTATTTGAACCACCCCACCGCCGGCACTCGGATAGTTATCTTGGGCATAGCATTTTACCAAATCACCTCATTCTTAGGGGCACACGTGAGGAACACAAATGCGAACAAGCCAGAATGGTCCCCTGGACAATATGCAACTGAAAACTCACACCCCAGAAGTGACTCGAACCCATACTCCCAGAAGCAACGCAACTGGTATGTACAAGACGCCTTAATCCACTTGACCATCACGACCGGACAAAATGAGGTGATAGCCGAGGCTATTTGAACCACCCCACCGCCGGCACTCGGATAGTTATCTTGGGCATAGCATTTTACCAAATCACCTCATTCTTAGGGGCACACGTGAGGAACACAAATGCGAACAAGCCAGAATGGTCCCCTGGACAATATGCAACTGAAAACTCACACCCCAGAAGTGACTCGAACCCATACTCCCAGAAGCAACGCAACTGGTATGTACAAGACGCCTTAATCCACTTGACCATCACGACCGGACAAAATGAGGTGATAGCAGAGGCTATTTGAACCACCCCACCGCCGGCACTCGGATAGTTATCTTGGGCATAGCATTTTACCAAATCACCTCATTCTTAGGGGCACACGTGAGGAACACAAATGCGAACAAGCCAGAATGGTCCCCTGGACAATATGCAACTGAAAACTCACACCCCAGAAGTGACTCGAACCCATACTCCCAGAAGCAACGCAACTGGTATGTACAAGACGCCTTAATCCACTTGACCATCACGACCGGACAAAATGAGGTGATAGCCGAGGCTATTTGAACCACCCCACCGCCGGCACTCGGATAGTTATCTTGGGCATAGCATTTTACCAAATCACCTCATTCTTAGGGGCACACGTGAGGAACACAAATGCGAACAAGCCAGAATGGTCCCCTGGACAATATGCAACTGAAAACTCACACCCCAGAAGTGACTCGAACCCATACTCCCAGAAGCAACGCAACTGGTATGTACAAGACGCCTTAATCCACTTGACCATCACGACCGGACAAAATGAGGTGATAGCCGAGGCTATTTGAACCACCCCACCGCCGGCACTCGGATATATATCTTGGGCATAGCATTTTACCAAATCACCTCATTCTTAGGGGCACACGTGAGGAACACAAATGCGAACAAGCCAGAATGGTCCCCTGGACAATATGCAACTGAAAACTCACACCCCAGAAGTGACTCGAACCCATACTCCCAGAAGCAACGCAACTGGTATGTACAAGACGCCTTAATCCACTTGACCATCACGACCGGACAAAATGAGGTGATAGCCGAGGCTATTTGAACCACCCCACCGCCGGCACTCGGATAGTTATCTTGGGCATAGCATTTTACCAAATCACCTCATTCTTAGGGGCGTCTTGTACATACCAGTTGCGTTGCTTCTGGGAGTATGGGTTCGAGTCACTTCTGGGGTGTGAGTTTTCAGTTGCATATTGTCCAGGGGACCATTCTGGCTTGTTCGCATTTGTGTTCCTCACGTGTGCCCCTAAGAATGAGGTGATTTGGTAAAATGCTATGCCCAAGATAACTATCCGAGTGCCGGCGGTGGGGTGGTTCAAATAGCCTCGGCTATCACCTCATTTTGTCCGGTCGTGATGGTCAAGTGGATTAAGGCGTCTTGTACATACCAGTTGCGTTGCTTCTGGGAGTATGGGTTCGAGTCACTTCTGGGGTGTGAGTTTTCAGTTGCATATTGTCCAGGGGACCATTCTGGCTTGTTCGCATTTGTGTTCCTCACGTGTGCCCCTAAGAATGAGGTGATTTGGTAAAATGCTATGCCCAAGATAACTATCCGAGTGCCGGCGGTGGGGTGGTTCAAATAGCCTCGGCTATCACCTCATTTTGTCCGGTCGTGATGGTCAAGTGGATTAAGGCGTCTTGTACATACCAGTTGCGTTGCTTCTGGGAGTATGGGTTCGAGTCACTTCTGGGGTGTGAGTTTTCAGTTGCATATTGTCCAGGGGACCATTCTGGCTTGTTCGCATTTGTGTTCCTCACGTGTGCCCCTAAGAATGAGGTGATTTGGTAAAATGCTATGCCCAAGATAACTATCCGAGTGCCGGCGGTGGGGTGGTTCAAATAGCCTCGGCTATCACCTCATTTTGTCCGGTCGTGATGGTCAAGTGGATTAAGGCGTCTTGTACATACCAGTTGCGTTGCTTCTGGGAGTATGGGTTCGAGTCACTTCTGGGGTGTGAGTTTTCAGTATACATATATATATATATATATATATATATATATATATATATATATATATATAGATATATATATATATATATATATATATATATATATATATATATATATATATATATATATATATCGTACCTAGTAGCCAGAACTCACTTCTCAGCCTACTATGCGGGGCCCAATTTGCCTAATAAGCCAAGTTTTCCTGAATTAATAAATTTTCTCTAATTCTTTTCTTATGAAATGATAAAGCTACCCATTTCATTATGTATGAGGTCAATTGTTTTTTATTGGAGATAAAATTAAAGTAGATATATGACCGAACCTAACCAACCCTACCTAACCTAACCTAACCTATCTTTATAGGTTAGGTTAGGTTAGGTAGCCGAAAAAGTTAGGTTAGGTTAGGTTAGGTAGGTTAGGTAGTCGAAAAACAATTAATTCATGAAAACTTGGCTTATTAGGCAAATCGGGCCTTGCATAGTAGGCTGAGAAGTGAGTTCTGGCTACTAGGTACGACATATATATATATATATATATATATATATATATATATATATATATATATATATATATATATATATATATATATATATATATATATATATATATATATATATATATATGGGCCAGGAAGGCATAGATAGCGCGAATCTTGTGGGAATCCATCAGCTGGCAGTAAGACAAGCAATTAGCGTCTTGTCGACAGGTGTCTTGGCCTCTGCCCAGACAGCAGGTGTCCAGGTGTCTCGGGTACTAGTGGGTGGAGGGGGGTGGTGTCTATCTAGACACTTTGGCGTCTGAGAATGTATTGTAGTGGTTGTTGATGCTGATTCCTTATGTTGGAGCATACAGATACATTGGTGAATAGGCGGTACTGGAAAGAGGCAGGATCTACTGCCTAAGCAGGAGATATCCAAAACACCAGCTTCCAACCAGCGGTTGTTACTAGCTTTCCCAGACCATTTACTGTTGTTCCCAACTTTCTTATAGAGTTTAATGTTTTTACTAGCATTCCCAGAGAGTTTAATGTTGTTCCAGCTTTCCCAGAGAGTTTACTGATGTTTCCAACTTTTCAATAAAATTTACTGTGGTTACCAGGCTTTTCCAGAGAGTTCAATGTTCGTACCAACTTTCCCAGAGAGTTTAATATTGCTGCAAGCATTTCCAGATAGATTAATGTTGTTACCAGCTTTTGCAGAGAGTTTAGTTATATTAAATGCCATCCCAGAGAGTTTACTGTTGCTTTTGTATAACGTATTAATTGCCCCTTTGCCATTAACGTTACTATCACATGTGTCTATTTCTCTTGTAAATTGCGTTTAAGCCAAGTTGATAAGGGGCTTTGTTTTGTATGTTATTCAAATCATTTTGATATATTAAATCTCAGAAATTTTTATTTCATTAGTTTTCACCTGCAGCTCTCACAGTGTAGAGGAAACAAGCAGTCTTATTTGTTTTATTTTACTTTTTGTATTTATGTGCGATTGCAACAACACCAGCCAGAACAGCCACTGCTCTATTACAGATTATCGTCACACTGCTAACAACATTAATCTCTCAGGGAAAGCTGGTAACAACATTACTCTTTCAGGGAAAGCTGGTAACAATAGTAAGCTGTCTGTTAAAGCTGGTAAAAACAGTAAACTCTTTGGGAAAACAGTTAATAACATATTAAACTCTCTGGAAAAGCGGGAAACAACATTAAACTTTCTGGAAAAGCTGGTACCAACATTAAACATTGTCGTAAAACTGGTAACAACTTTAAACTCTCTTGGAAAGCTGGAAACAATATTAAACTCTGTGATAAAGCTGGTAACAACAGAAAACTATTTAGGAAAGATGGAAACAACATTAAACTCCCTGGGAAAGCTGGTAACAACTGTAAACTGTCTGTTAAAGCTGTGAACCTCACGGAGAGTGCAACACAACTGTTGCAGCAAACTGTGCCTCACTGACGAACTGCAACACACCTGCAGCAGCCACATGTGCCTCACTGACGAACTGCAACACACCTGCAGCAGCCACATGTGTCTCACTGATAGACTGCAACACACCTGCAACAGCCACATGTGCCTCATTGATTGACTGCAACAGCCACATGTGCCTCACTGATAGACTGCAACAGCCACATGTGCCTCACTGATGGATTGCAACACACCTGCAACAGCCACATGTGCCTCACTGATGGATTGCAACACATCTGCAGCAGCCACATGTGCCTCACTGATGGCCTGCAACACACCTGCAGCAGCCACATGTGCTTCACTGATGGACTGCAACACATCTGCAGCAGCCACATGTGCTTCACTGATGGACTGCAACACACCTGCAACAGCCACATGTGCCTCACTGATGGACTGCAACACACCTGCAACAGCCACATGTGCTTCACTGATGGACTGCAAGACACCTGCAGCAGCCAACTGTGCCTCACTGATGGACTGCAACACACCTGCAGCGTCCACAAGTGCCTCATTGATGGACTGCAACACACCTGCAGCAGCCACATGTGCCTCACTGATGGACTGCAACACACCTGCAGCAGCCACATGTGCCTCACTGATGGACTGCAACACATCTGCAGCAGCCACATGTGCCTCACTGATGGACTGCAACACACCTGCAACAGCCACATGTGCCTCACTGATGGACTGCAACACATCTGCAGCAGCCACATGTGCCTCACTGATGGACTGCAACACACCTGCAACAGCCACATGTGCCTCACTGATGGACTGCAACACATCTGCAGCAGCCACATGTGCCTCACTGATGGACTGCAACACACCTGCAACAGCCACATGTGCCTCACTGATGGACTGCAACACACATGCAACAGCCACATGTGCCTCACGGATGGACTGCAACACACCTGCAGCAGCCACATGTGCCTCACTGATGGACTGCAACATACCTGCAGCAGCCACATGTGCCTCACTGATGAACTGCAACACATCTGCAGCAGCCACATGTGTCTTACTGATGGACTGCAACACATCTGCAGCAGCCACATGTGCCTCACTGATTGACTGCAACACACCTGCAGCAGCCACATGTGTCTCACTGATGGACTGCAGCAGCCACATGTGCCTCACTGATGGACTGCAACACCTGCACAACAGCCACATGTGCCTCACTGATGTACTGCAACACACATGCAACAGCCACATGTGCCTCACGGATGGTTTGCAACAGCCACATGTGCCTCACGGATGGTTTGCAACAGCCACATGTGCCTCACGGATGGTTTGCAACAGCCACATGTGCCTCACTGATGGACTGCAACAGCCACCTGTGCCTCACTGATGGACTGCAACCGCCACATGTGCCTCACTGATGGACTGCAACAGCCACATGTGCCTCACTGATGGACTGCAACACACCTGCAGCAGCCACATGTGTCTCACTGATGGACTGCAACAGCCACATGTGCCTCACTGATTGACTGCAACACACCTGCAGCAGCCACATGTGTCTCACTGATGGACTGCAGCAGCCACATGTGCCTCACTGATGGACTGCAACACCTGCACAACAGCCACATGTGTCTTACTGATGGACTGCAACACACCTGCAGCAGCCACATGTGCCTCACTGATGGACTGCAACATACCTGCAGCAGCCACATGTGCCTCACTGATGAACTGCAACACATCTGCAGCAGCCACATGTGTCTTACTGATGGACTGCAACACATCTGCAGCAGCCACATGTGCCTCACTGATTGACTGCAACACACCTGCAGCAGCCACATGTGTCTCACTGATGGACTGCAGCAGCCACATGTGCCTCACTGATGGACTGCAACACCTGCACAACAGCCACATGTGCCTCACTGATGTACTGCAACACACATGCAACAGCCACATGTGCCTCACGGATGGTTTGCAACAGCCACATGTGCCTCACGGATGGTTTGCAACAGCCACATGTGCCTCACGGATGGTTTGCAACAGCCACATGTGCCTCACTGATGGACTGCAACAGCCACCTGTGCCTCACTGATGGACTGCAACCGCCACATGTGCCTCACTGATGGACTGCAACAGCCACATGTGCCTCACTGATGGACTGCAACAGCCACATGTGCCTCACTGATGGACTGCAACAGCCACATGTGCCTCACTGATGGACTGCAGCAGCCACATGTGTCTCACTGATGGACTGCAACACATCTGCAGCAGCCACATGTGCCTCACTGATGAACTGCAACACATCTGCAGCAGCCACATGTGTCTCACTGATGGACTGCAACACATCTGCAGCAGCTACATGTGTCTCACTGATGGACTGCATTACATCTGCAGCAGTCACATGTGCTTCACTGATGGACTGCAACACACATGCAACAGCCACACGTGCCTCACTGATGGACTGCAACATACCTGCAGCAGCCACATGTGCCTCACTGATGGACTGCAACATACCTGCAGCAGCCACATGTGCCTCACTGATGAACTGCAACACATCTGCAGCAGCCACATGTGTCTTACTGATGGACTGCAACACATCTGCAGCAGCCACATGTGCCTCACTGATTGACTGCAACACACCTGCAGCAGCCACATGTGTCTCACTGACGGACTGCATCAGCCGCATGTGCCTCACTGATGGACTGCAACACCTGCAACAGCCACATGCGCCTCACTGATGGACTGCAACACACATGCAACAGCCACATGTGCCTCACGGATGGACTGCAACACACCTGCAACAGCCACATGTGCCTCACTGATGGACTGCAACAGCCACCTGTGCCTCACTGATGGACTGCAACCGCCACATGTGCCTCACTGATGGACTGCAATAGCCACATGTGCCTCACTGATGGACTGCAACACATCTGCAGCAGCCACATGTGCTTCACTGATGGACTGCAACACACCTGCAACAGCCACATGTGCCTCACTGATGGACTGCAACACACCTGCAACAGCCACATGTGCTTCACTGATGGACTGCAAGACACCTGCAGCAGCCAACTGTGCCTCACTGATGGACTGCAACACACCTGCAGCGTCCACAAGTGCCTCATTGATGGACTGCAACACACCTGCAGCAGCCACATGTGCCTCACTGATGGACTGCAACACACCTGCAGCAGCCACATGTGCCTCACTGATGGACTGCAACACATCTGCAGCAGCCACATGTGCCTCACTGATGGACTGCAACACACCTGCAACAGCCACATGTGCCTCACTGATGGACTGCAACACATCTGCAGCAGCCACATGTGCCTCACTGATGGACTGCAACACACCTGCAACAGCCACATGTGCCTCACTGATGGACTGCAACACATCTGCAGCAGCCACATGTGCCTCACTGATGGACTGCAACACACCTGCAACAGCCACATGTGCCTCACTGATGGACTGCAACACACATGCAACAGCCACATGTGCCTCACGGATGGACTGCAACACACCTGCAGCAGCCACATGTGCCTCACTGATGGACTGCAACATACCTGCAGCAGCCACATGTGCCTCACTGATGAACTGCAACACATCTGCAGCAGCCACATGTGTCTTACTGATGGACTGCAACACATCTGCAGCAGCCACATGTGCCTCACTGATTGACTGCAACACACCTGCAGCAGCCACATGTGTCTCACTGATGGACTGCAGCAGCCACATGTGCCTCACTGATGGACTGCAACACCTGCACAACAGCCACATGTGCCTCACTGATGTACTGCAACACACATGCAACAGCCACATGTGCCTCACGGATGGTTTGCAACAGCCACATGTGCCTCACGGATGGTTTGCAACAGCCACATGTGCCTCACTGATGGACTGCAACAGCCACCTGTGCCTCACTGATGGACTGCAACCGCCACATGTGCCTCACTGATGGACTGCAACAGCCACATGTGCCTCACTGATGGACTGCAACAGCCACATGTGCCTCACTGATGGACTGCAACAGCCACATGTGCCTCACTGATGGACTGCAACAGCCACATGTGCCTCACTGATGGACTGCAGCAGCCACATGTGTCTCACTGGTGGACTGCAACACATCTGCAGCAGCCACATGTGCCTCACTGATGAACTGCAACACATCTGCAGCAGCCACATGTGTCTCACTGATGGACTGCAACACATCTGCAGCAGCTACATGTGTCTCACTGATGGACTGCATTACATCTGCAGCAGTCACATGTGCTTCACTGATGGACTGCAACACACATGCAACAGCCACACGTGCCTCACTGATGGACTGCAACATACCTGCAGCAGCCACATGTGCCTCACTGATGGACTGCAACATACCTGCAGCAGCCACAAGTGCCTCACTGATGGACTGCAACATACCTGCAGCAGCCACATGTGCCTCACTGATGAACTGCAACACATCTGCAGCAGCCACATGTGTCTTACTGATGGACTGCAACACATCTGCAGCAGCCACATGTGCCTCACTGATTGACTGCAACACACCTGCAGCAGCCACATGTGTCTCACTGATGGACTGCAGCAGCCACATGTGCCTCACTGATGGACTGCAACACCTGCAACAGCCACATGCGCCTCACTGATGGACTGCAACACACATGCAACCGCCACATGTGCCTCACTGATGGACTGCAATAGCCACATGTGCCTCACTGATGGACTGCAGCAGCCACATGTGTCTCACTGATGGACTGCAACACATCTGCAGCAGCCACATGTGCCTCACTGATGAACTGCAACACATCTGCAGCAGCCACATGTGTCTCACTGATGGACTGCAACACATCTGCAGCCGCTACATGTGTCTCACTGATGGACTGCAACACATCTGCAGCAGTCACATGTGTCTTACTGATGGTCTGCAACACATCTGCAGCAGCCACATGTGCCTCACTGATGGTCAGCAACACACCTGCAGCAGCCACATGTGATCATGCTGAGACATGATGACATGTCTCATCATGATGACATACATTATACCATGATGACACAATGATTGTAATTCAATATTTGTTTTGAGTGTTGCACTGCTTAACTTTGTCCTGGCCTTGTTTGTGTTTATTCTATGGTGATGTAATTCATGCTCGGGAAGGATAACTTTTGTTACTCTTTAAATCAGCTTTTTACAAATGTTGTATTTCCTCATAATTTGTGCATTTATTCCATATTAAACAGGATGAAACAATGATGATCACTAGAACTTAATTCTTTGTCCACATGTACATAATTTATAGAATCTTCATTAGAAGATAAAATTATGTCCAGGACATTTGAGGTCCACGTTAGATTCTTAACCAATTAACACAGTGCGATTTAAAAGAAATTTGTGAACAAACGCAGGCGATGAGTCACAATAACGTGGCTAAAGTAAGTTGACCAGACCACACACTAGAAGGTGAAGGGACGACGACGTTTCGGCCAGTCCTGGACCATTCTCAAGTCCATTCTCAATTCTGAACTTGAGAATGGTCCAGGACGGACCGAAACGTTGTCGTCCCTTCACCTTCTAGTGTGTGGTCTGGTCAACTTGTGAACAAACTATGTCCATAGGTATTAGATATTGGATCTCCCCAGTATGGTGTAGGCAGATTTACGTCACCAATTAAGACTAATTCGTTCGTGTTACATATATCAGCTATTTGATTATATGTCAATTCATCTTTTCCAAAATAAGCAGCAAGAAGCTTGAAGTAGATCCATATTAGTAATTGATGCTTTGTTATCACCTAATGCAATAAACATATAATCTATATCTAAGAGATGAGTGTGTAGGATCGTTATTAGGTTCACATATTTTCCTTTACCAGTTTTCATGTAAATATTACCAATAATGTTACTTTTTTCACAGACATCGAAGGCTGCTTCAGGAGTAGAACAATTCTTACACAGGCTGCTTGAGGTGTAGAACAATTCTTACACAGGCTACTACAGGTGTAGAACAATTCTTACACAGGCTACTACAGGTGTAGAACAATTCTTACACAGTCTGCTTCAGGTGTAGAGCAATTCTTACACAAGCTGTTTCAGGCGTAGAACAATTCTTACACAGTCTGCTTCAGGTGTAGAGCAATTCTTACACAAGCTGTTTCAGGCGTAGAACAATTCTTACACAGTCTGCTTCAGGTGTAGAGTTCGGTCAAACTATGCCAATGATTCTGGGTAAATTAACGTTACCAAATATTTTCAAAAGTTTCTCCGTCTCATTAATATATAAATATTTTACCAAATCACCTCATTCTTTGGGGCACCCGTGAGGAACACAAATGCGAACAAGCCTGAATGGTCCCCAGGACAATATGCAACTGAAAACTCACACCCCAGAAGTGACTCGAACCCATACTCCCAGTAGCAACGCAACTGGTATGTACAAGACGCCTTAATCCACTTGACCATCACGACCGGACTAATGAGGTGATAGCCTAAACTATTTGAACCACCCCACCGCCGGCACTCGGATAGTAATCTTGGGCATAGCATTTTACCAAATCACCTCATTCTTTGGGGCACACGTGAGGAACACAAATGCGAACAAGCCTGAATGGTCCCCAGGACAATATGCAACTGAAAACTCACACCCCAGAAGTGACTCGAACCCATACTCCCAGGAGCAACGCAACTGGCATGTACAAGACGCCTTAATCCACTTGACCATCACGACCGGACTAATGAGGTGATAGCCTAAGCTATTTGAATCACCCCACTGCCGGCACTCGGATAGTAATCTTGGGCATAGCATTTTACCAAATCACCTCATTCTTTGGGGCACCCGTGAGGAACACAAATGCGAACAAGCCTGAATGGTCCCCAGGACAATATGCAACTGAAAACTCACACGCCAGAAGTGACTCGAACCCATACTCCCAGGAGCAACGCAACTGGTATGTACAAGACGCCTTAATCCACTTGACCATCACGACCGGACTAATGAGGTGATAGCCTAAGCTATATGAACCACCCCACCGCCGGCACTCGGATAGTAATCTTGGTCATAGCATTTTACCAAATCACCTCATTCTTTGGGGCACACGGGAGGAACACAAATGCGAACAAGCCTGAATGGTCCCCAGGACAATATGCAACTGAAAACTCACACGCCAGAAGTGACTCGAACCCATACTCCCAGGAGCAACGCAACTGGTATGTACAAGACGCCTTAATCCACTTGACCATCACGACCGGACTAATGAGGTGATAGCCTAAGCTATTTGAACCACCCCACCGCCGGCACTCGGATAGTAATCTTGGGCATAGCATTTTACCAAATCACCTCATTCTTTGGGGCACACGTGAAGAACACAAATGCGAACAAGCCTGAATGGTCCCCAGGACAATATGCAACTGAAAACTGACACCTCAGAAGTGACTCGAACCGATACTCCTAGGAGCAACGCAACTGGTATGTACAAGATGCCTTAATCCACTTGACCATCACGACCGGACTAATGAGGTGATAGCCTAAGCTATTTGAACCACCCCACCGCCGGCACTCGGATAGTAATCTTGGGCATAGCATTTTACCAAATCACCTCATTCTTTGTGGCACACGTGAGGAACACAAATGCGAACAAGCCTGAATGGTCCCCAGGACAATATGCAACTGAAAACTCACACACCAGAAGTGACTCGAACCCATACTCCCAGGAGCAACGCAACTGGTATGTACAAGACGCCTTAATCCACTTGACTATCATGACCAGACTAATGAGGTGATAGCCTAAGCTATTTGAACCACCCCACCGCCGGCACTCGGATAGTAATCTTGGGCATAGCATTTTACCAAATCACCTCATTCTTTGGGGCACACGTGAGAAACACAAATGCGAACAAGCCTGAATGGTCCCCAGGACAATATGCAACTGAAAACTCACACCCCAGAAGTGACTCGAACCCATACTCCCAGGAGCAACGCAACTGGCATGTACAAGACGCCTTAATCCACTTGACCATCACGACCGGACTAATGAGGTGATAGCCTAAGCTATTTGAACCACCCCACCGCCGGCACTCGGATAGTAATCTTGGGCATAGCATTTTACCAAATCACCTCATTCTTTGGGGCACACGTGAGGAACACAAATGCGAACAAGCCTGAATGGTCCCCAGGACAATATGCAACTGAAAACTCACACCCCAGAAGTGACTCGAACCCATACTCCCAGGAGCAACGCAACTGGTATGTACAAGACGCCTTAATCCTCTTGACCATCACGACCGGACTAATGAGGTGATAGCCTAAGCTATTTGAACCACCCCACCGCCGGCACTTGGATAGTAATCTTGGGCATAGCATTTTACCAAATCACCTCATTCTTTGGGGCACACGTGAGGAACACAAATGCGAACAAGCCTGAATTGTCCCCAGGACAATATGCAACTGAAAACTCACACCCCAGAAGTGACTCGAACCCATACTCCCAGGAGCAACGCAACTGGTATGTACAAGACGCCTTAATCCACTTGACCATCACGACCAGACTAATGAGGTGATAGCCTAAGCTATTTGAACCACCCCACCGCCGGCACTCGGATAGTAATCTTGGGCATAGCATTTTACCAAATCACCTCATTCTTTGGGGCACACGGGAGGAACACAAATGCGAACAAGCCTGAATGGTCCCCAGGACAATATGCAACTGAAAACTCACACCCCAGAAGTGACTCGAACCCATACTCCCAGGAGCAACGCAACTGGTATGGACAAGACGCCTTAATCCACTTGACCATCACGACCGGACTAATGAGGTGATAGCCTAAGCTATTTGAACCACCCCACCGCCGGCACTCGGATAGTAATCTTGGGCATAGCATTTTACCAAATCACCTCATTCTTTGGGGCACACGGGAGGAACACAAATGCGAACAAGCCTGAATGGTCCCCAGGACAATATGCAACTGAAAACTCACACGCCGGAAGTGACTCGAACCCATACTCCCAGGAGCAACGCAACTGGTATGTACAAGACGCCTTAATCCACTTCACCATCACGACCGGATTAATGAGGTGATAGCCTAAGCTATTTGAACCACCCCACCGCCGGCACTCGGATAGTAGTCTTGGGCATAGCATTTTACCAAATCACCTCATTCTTTGGGGCACACGTGAGGAACACAAATGCGAACAAGCCTGAATGGTCCCCAGGACAATATACAACTGAAAACTCACACCCCAGAAGTGACTCGAACCCATACTCCCAGGAGCAACGCAACTGGTATGTACAAGACGCCTTAATCCACTTGACCATCACGACCGGAATAATGAGGTGATAGCCTAAGCTATTTGAACCACCCCACCGCCGGCACTCAGATAGTAATCTTGGGCATAGCATTTTACCAAATCACCTCATTCTTTGGGGCACACGTGAGGAACACAAATGCGAACAAGCCTGAATGGTCCCCAGGACAATATGCAACTGAAAACTCACACCCCAGAAGTGACTCGAACCCATACTCCCAGGAGCAACGCAACTGGTATGTACAAGACGCCTTAATCCACTTGACCATCACGACCGGACTAATGAGGTGATAGCCTAAGCTATTTGAACCACCCCACCGCCGGCACTCAGATAGTAGTCTTGGGCATAGCATTTTACCAAATCACTTCATTCTTTGGGGCACACGTGAGGAACACAAATGCGAACAAACCTGAATGGTCCCCAAGACAATATGCAACTGAAAACTCACACCCCAGAAGTGACTCGAACCCATACTCCCAGGAGCAACGCAACTGGTATGTACAAGACGCCTTAATCCACTTGACCATCACGACCGGACTAATGAGGTGATAGCCTAAGCTATTTGAACCACCCCACTGCCGGCACTCGGATAGTAATCTTGGGCATAGCATTTTACCAAATCACCTCATTCTTTGGGGCACACGGGAGGAACACAAATGCGAACAAGCCTGAATGGTCCCCAGGACAATATACAACTGAAAACTCACACGCCAGAAGTGACTCGAACCCATACTCCCAGGAGCAACGCAACTGGTATGTACAAGACGCCTTAATCCACTTGACCATCACGACCGGACTAATGAGGTGATAGCCTAAGCTATTTGAACCACCCCACCGCCGGCACTCAGATAGTAATCTTGGGCATAGCATTTTACCAAATCACCTCATTCTTTGGGGCACACGTGAGGAACACAAATGCGAACAAGCCTGAATGGTCCCCAGGACAATATGCAACTGAAAACTCACACCCCAGAAGTGACTCGAACCCATACTCCCAGGAGCAACGCAACTGGTATGTACAAGACGCCTTAATCCACTTGACCATCACGACCGGACTAATGAGGTGATAGCCTAAGCTATTTGAACCACCCCACCGCCGGCACTAGGATAGTAATCTTGGGCATAGCGTTTTACCAAATCACCTCATTCTTTGGGGCACACGTGAGGAACACAAATGCGAACAAGCCTGAATGGTCCCTGTGGTGTTTGTGTGTTACTGAGGAAGTCTTGGTTGTAGGGTGATGTAAAGTCATGACTTGGTTACTGACTTTAATACTTAATATGATTACATGACTAGTAGCTACCAAGCTTGGCTGGCGTCCTGTACGCTCTTGTTTACCTCCACTCTCTCTCTGGCGTCCCAGCCGCCGCACATAGAAAACGGATGGTACCCTTTTCTGTGAACATGACATCCCTCTTTTTTCTTTTTAACGAGAACAGTGTCTCCAACCTTTATGAACTGTTCCTTTGCACGTTGATCATGAGCAATTTTCATTTTGCCCTTGGCTAGTGCATCCTTCTGAGCGAGACGTTTATCCGTTACCTCGGCTGGCATGACGGGTAGTGCGATTCTCATAGGACGTCCAAATAAAAGTTCGCCAGGCGACTTGCCCAGTGTTCCATGTGGTGTTGCACGGTAGTTCCTGAGAAAAGCATACATAGCTTGTTTCCAGGATCGTCCTTCGGCATGAGCACAGCGTACCGCTTTCATGAGAGGTTGCATGAATCTCTCAACTTCTCCATTTGCTTGAGGATGTAGTGGCATCACACGGCGGTGTTTGAATCCAATATGCTCAGAAAAGTTGACGAAGTCTTGTCCATTGAATGGCGGTCCATTGTCTGTCTTGACAACTTCAGGAATGCCAAAGTTTGAAAAGATCTTGTCGAGTTTCGGGATGACAGCCTTTGCAGATGTGGAAGTGATGATTTCTACTTCTGGATAACGTGAGTGATCATCAATGACTACCATCAAGTACTCTCCAGTTGGTAGTGGTCCGCAGAAGTCCATCGATACTTCCGTCCATGGTGCAGCAGGTAGTGGTGAAGGTTGTAGAGGTGTTGGTCTTGAAGTATCCACTGCAGCTTGGCAAGGGACACAGGCATCATGCATATCCTTTGCTTGACGATCAATGCCAGGAAACCACACCTTTTCTCGTAGCAGCTGTTTCGTCCTAACAAGACCTTGGTGTCCTTGATGTGCAAGCTTCAGAGCACGTTGCTGGAGAACAGCTGGAATCACGATACGAGTATCTCGCAGCACAGTGTCGCGTTGTTGCGTAACACTTAATTCTGTCTGGATGCGTTCAAGTGCTTTGAATGCATCTTGGTCAACTCCTGAGGGTGGGATGCGTGGAAACTTTTTCTTAGTCAATGCATCCACTGTTGCTTGCAGAGTTGGGTCCTCTAGGGTTGCAGTACGGATTTCATCAAGAGTAAGAGCCTTAGGGACTGCATCACAGGTTACAGAGTGTACATATTCCTCGGCAACTTGCTGATGCTTGGTGATGGTGAAACTGTTTGCAGGATGTCGACTGATGTAATCAGCGGGATTGCCTGCACCCGGCTTGTATTTCACCGTAAAGTTGTATGGTTGCAGACGAAGAGCCCATCTCTCAATGCGAGCTGGTGGTTTGGACTTTGGATTATTGAAGATGGTCTCCAACGGTTTGTGGTCAGTGACTATCGTGGTGAAGGGTGCACCAAGCAGATACACATTGAAGTGTTCACAGCCCCATACAAGAGCAAGAGCTTCCTTCTCTGTCTGACTGTATCGTTGCTCAACATCTGTGAGAGAACGGCTGGCGTAGGCAATTACTACTCTGGAATCTGGTTGACCAGGTTTGTGTTGGGCTAAAACAGCACCTAAACCAACAGGACTAGCATCCACCGTTAACTCAGTGTCCATTGATGGATCAAAGTATGCAGCAGTCGCATTCTCTACTAGTGCATCTTTCACAGCATCAAATGCATTTTGCTTGATATCGCTCCAGTACCATGATGCATTTTTCTTCAGGAGCTCACGTAGAGGCTTCGTAATGGTAGCAAAATCTGGAATGAAGCAAGAACAGTAGTTTGCCATTCCCAGAAAACTATGTACTTCAGTGGACGTTGAAGGAGGTGCAGCATTCTTGATATCTGCAACTTTCTTAGGATCTGGAGACAGACCTTTGTCACTAAGTACATGTCCAAAGAATTCAATTTTATGTTGATTGAACTCACACTTTGCTCGGCTTAACGTCAGATTCTTTTCTCGTAAGCGTTGCAATGTTGCACGAAGAGCTTTGTCGTGTTCAGCTTGGGTACGGCCATAAACAATGATGTCATCAGACATGTTGTCAGCATTAGGTATGTCTTGCAATACCTGGCTGATGATGTGCTGGAATACCTCGGCAGCACTGTTGATACCAAAACTCAGGCGCTTGTACCTATACAGACCTCGATGTGTCGTAAACGTTGTGATGAAGCGACTCTCATCATCAAGTTCAAGCTGATGATAGCCCTTGTTTAAATCTAACTTGCTGAATACAGTTGCACCATTCAAGCGGTAGATCATATCATCTACAGTCGGTGTAGGATGGCGTTCACGCATTATTGCCTTGTTGGGAACACGTATGTCCACACAAATGCGTATCTCATCTGGATTCTTCGGCTTTGGTGGAGTGACAATTGGGCTTACCCATGGTGTTGGGCCTGTTACTGGTTCAATGATATCTAGTTCTATCAGCCTATCCAGTTCAGCATCGACTTTCTTGCGAGTATGGAATGGTTGTCGGCGATGTGGTTGGGCAACTGGAATTACATCTGGGTTGATATGCAGATGTACTTTGCTATCAGTATAACAACCTATGGATTTAAATCGATCAGAAAATTCAGCAACAATACCATCAACACTGTTTGCAGATTCCACTGCTACAGCATTAGAAAGCTGAAGTAGCCCCAATTTGGTTGAAGTCTTGTAACTGAGTAAAGACTCCTTTGCATTCCTAACAACATGGAATGTAGTAATGAGCATTGCATTCTTTGACTTAATCTCTGCAGTGAAAGTTCCAATCACTGGCAAGGCTAACTTCGAAGCATAGGCAGTGGCTTTACCATTGTATTTTTCTAGCTTTGGGAACTGTTTTCTAAATTTTTCATAGTGGCACTCAGCCATGGTGTCAATGTTTGATCCAGTGTCAATAAGAACTTTGAGACAAATACCAGCAATATATACTATAGTCTCTGGGTTGTTTGGAAGATCATTCCATTCTGTGATTGATTGTACTCCATAAGTATAATCACATTCACTGTCATCTGAGACTGGTTGTAATGAAATGTTGTCTTGTACATTATTAACATTTTGGATATGAGGCTCAATATTGTGTATACCACCTCGACCCCTATGACCTGATCCTCGTACAGTGCTTTTATTCATTGACTGTGGTTTCTTTAGTGCGGAACGACACATAGCACCAAAATGACCTAGTTTTCCACACTCATAGCACTTCTTACCTTGAGCAGGACAAACATTATCTTGGTGTGGGTAGTCTCCTCCACAATTGTAACATTTATTGTTGACACCCTCTGATGTGGGTCGTCGTGACTGTTTGAGTCTTGTTCCTTGACTCCAGTTGTGATGTGGTTCTCGGCTCAATTTACTGTTAGGTTTGCCATGATATCTTCTTTGATCACGGTGTCCTCCCTGAACCTTACATACCTCATCACTGTTAGTAACAGTGGCAGAACCGTTATTGGCACTGCACTCCATGACACGAGCATCACGTGCAGCATCTTCCATTCGACGAGCCATATCCAGTATCTTGGTAAGAGAACTGTCATCATCAACAAGTTCTAGAGCTCTTCGACGAAGACGTGTAGATGTGCACGATTCAATTATTTGCTGTTTGATTTCTTTGTCAACATCAGCAAACTCACAATGGGCTGCTAAACCCTGCAGACGTGTGTGGTATTGATCCACAGTTTCATTAGAGAGTTGTTTTGCTCTCCTGAAATGCATAATTTCCATTGCAGTATTTTGCCTTGGTTTGAAATGCTCTGTTAGTTTGGCTTTGGCAGTGTCATAATCTTTGGCACCACCAGTGTCTTTCAGTGTGTCAAAGATGTCACAAACTCTATCACCTGCATAATGAAGTAGAAAGGCACGCTTTCTTTCAGCACTTTTGATGTCAGAAACTATCAACAAATTTTCAAACCTTTTAAGCCATTTGACCCACCTCTGTGACAGGTTTGTCTGGTCACAGTCAGGATCAAATGCAGGAAACTGAGGTATATTTGCCATTTTTACTGAATAAATGTAACTTATCACTTAAATGTTCCTCAGAATATTAAACACTTACTGCACTGTATATGTTAGTCAAGAATTCACTGTAATTACTTTAATTTTGCAAAGCACACAAGCATTTTAATGCAAAAGTTCACAACAGTGCACAATATAGCAGCAACTGACTTCTTACCTAGCCCTTGTGTACATGTGTTGTTCCTACTCACAGCAGCAGCACAGCAGTTGGTACAGCAGTTGGTACAGCAGCAGTTGGTACAGCAGTTGGTGCAGCAGTTGGTGCAGCAGTTGGTACAGCAGTCAATTCAGTGTGATGAATTTTGTAGCACGAAGCGTCGTTTCGTAACCAAAACATCAGGTTTTGTACACATCAATGCGTCGTTTCGTACACAACGTCGGCAGATTCCTCAGTACAGTTTCTTCAGCACAGCTTGGGTAGCACACAGCTTGGGTAGCACACAGCATCGGTTAGCACACAGCATCGTTTAGCACACAGCATTGGTTAGCACACAGCATCGGTTAGCATACAGCATCGGGTATGGCGCTCACAGCTTCTCTTCCTCCTCCAGGCAGCATGCTTCTCCCTTGTGTTTGAAACTGAACAAATACCTGCGTTCACAGTTTATCCTCGTCGCCAATGTGGTGTTTGTGTGTTACTGAGGAAGTCTTGGTTGTAGGGTTGATGTAAAGTCATGACTTGGTTACTGACTTTAATACTTAATATGATTACATGACTAGTAGCTACCAAGCTTGGCTGGCGTCCTGTACGCTCTTGTTTACCTCCACTCTCTCTCTGGCGTCCCAGCCGCCGCACATAGAAAACGGATGGTACCATTTTCTGTGAACATGACAGTCCCAAGGACAATATGCAACTGAAAACTCACACCCCAGAAGTGACTCGAACCCATACTCCCAAGAGCAACGCAACTGGTATGTACAAGACGCCTTAATCCACTTGACCATCACGACCGGACTAATGAGGTGATAGCCTAAGCTATTTGAACCACCCCACCGCCGGCACTCGGATAGTAATCTTGGGCATAGCATTTTACCAAATCACCTCATTCTTTGGGGCACACGTGAGAAACACAAATGCGAACAAGCCTGAATGGTCCCCAGGACAATATGCAACTGAAAACTCACACCCCAGAAGTGACTCGAACCCATACTCCCAGGAGCAACGCAACTGGTATGTACAAGACGCCTTAATCCACTTGACCATCACGAGTGGACTAATGAGGTGATAGCCTAAGCTATTTGAACCACCCCACCGCCGGCACTCGGATAGTAATCTTGGGCATAGCATTTTACCAAATCACCTCATTCTTTGGGGCACACGTGAGGAACACAAATGCGAACAAGCCTGAATGGTCCCCAGGACAATATGCAACTGAAAACTCACACCCCAGAAGTGACTCGAACCCATACTCCCAGGAGCAACGCAACTGGTATGTACAAGACGCCTTAATCCACTTGACCATCACGACCAGACTAATGAGGTGATAGCCTAAGCTATTTGAACCACCCCACCGCCGGCACTCGGATAGTAATCTTGGGCATAGCATTTTACCAAATCACCTCATTCTTTGGGGCACACGTGAGGAACACAAATGCGAACAAGCCTGAATGGTCCCCAGGACAATATGCAACTGAAAACTCACACCCCAGAAGTGACTCGAACCCATACTCCCAGGAGCAACGCAACTGGTATGTACAAGACGCCTTAATCCACTTGACCATCACGACCGGACTAATGAGGTGATAGCCTAAGCTATTTGAACCACCCCACCGCCGGCACTAGGATAGTAATCTTGGGCATAGCATTTTACCAAATCACCTCATTCTTTGGGGCACACGTGAGGAACACAAATGCGAACAAGTCTGAATGGTCCCCAGGACAATATGCAACTGAAAACTCACACCCCAGAAGTGACTCGAACCCATACTCCCAGGAGCAACGCAACTGGTATGTACAAGACGCCTTAATCCACTTGACCATCACGACCGGACTAATGAGGTGATAGACTAAGCTATTTGAACCACCCCTCCGCCGGCACTCGGATAGTAATCATGGGCATAGCATTTTACCAAATCACCTCATTCTTTGGGGCACACGTGAGGAACACAAATGCGAACAAGCCTGAATGGTCCCCAGGACAATATGCAACTGAAAACTCACACCCCAGAAGTGACTCGAACCCATACTCCCAGGAGCAACGCAACTGGTATGTACAAGACGCCTTAATATACTTGACTATCACGACCGGACTAATGAGGTGATAGCCTAAGCTATTTGAACCACCCCACCGCCGGCACTCGGATAGTAATCTTGGGCATAGCATTTTACCAAATCACCTCATTCTTTGGGGCACACGTGAGAAACACAAATGTGAACAAGCCTGAATGGTCCCCAGGACAATATGCAACTGAAAACTCACACCCCAGAAGTCACTCGAACCCATACTCCCAGGAGCAACGCAACTGGTATGTACAAGACGCCTTAATCCACTTGACCATCACGAGTGGACTAATGAGGTGATAGCCTAAGCTATTTGAACCACCCCACCGCCGGCACTCGGATAGTAATCTTGGGCATAGCATTTTACCAAATCACCTCATTCTTTGGGGCACACGTGAGGAACACAAATGCGAACAAGCCTGAATGGTCCCCAGGACAATATGCAACTGAAAACTCACACCCCAGAAGTGACTCGAACCCATACTCCCAGGAGCAACGCAACTGGTATGTACAAGACGCCTTAATCCACTTGACCAGCACGACCAGACTAATGAGGTGATAGCCTAAGCTATTTGAACCACCCCACCGCCGGCACTCGGATAGTAATCTTGGGCATAGCATTTTACCAAATCACCTCATTCTTTGGGGCACACGTGAGGAACACAAATGCGAACAAGCCTGAATGGTCCCCAGGACAATATGCAACTGAAAACTCACACCCCAGAAGTGACTCGAACCCATACTCCCAGGAGCAACGCAACTGGTATGTACAAGACGCCTTAATCCACTTGACCATCACGACCGGACTAATGAGGTGATAGCCTAAGCTATTTGAACCACCCCACCGCCGGCACTAGGATAGTAATTTTGGGCATAGCATTTTACCAAATCAACTCATTCTTTGGGGCACACGTGAGGAACACAAATGCGAACAAACCTGAATGGTCCCCAGGACAATATGCAACTGAAAACTCACACCCCAGAAGTGACTCGAACCCATACTCCCAGGAGCAACGCAATTGGTATGTACAAGACGCCTTAATCCACTTGACCATCACGACCGGACTAATGAGGTGATAGCCTAAGCTATTTGAACCACCCCACCGCCGGCACTCGGATAGTAATCTTGGGCATAGCATTTTACCAAATCACCTCATTCTTTGGGGCACACGTGAGAAACACAAATGCGAACAAGCCTGAATGGTCCCCAGGACAATATGCAACTGAAAACTCACACCCCAGAAGTGACTCGAACCCATACTCCCAGGAGCAACGCAACTGGTATGTACAAGACGCCTTAATCCACTTGACCATCACGACCGGACTAATGAGGTGATAGCCTAAGCTATTTGAACCACCCCACCGCCGGCACTCGGATAGTAATCTTGGGCATAGCATTTTACCAAATCACCTCATTCTTTGGGGCACACGTGAGGAACACAAATGCGAACAAGCCTGAATGGTCCCCAGGACAATATGCAACTGAAAACTCACACCCCAGAAGTGACTCGAACCCATACTCCCAGGAGCAACGCAACTGGTATGTACAAGACGCCTTAATCCACTTGACCATCACGACCGGACTAATGAGGTGATAGCCTAAGCTATTTGAACCACCCCACCGCCGGCACTCGGATAGTAATCTTGGGCATAGCATTTTACCAAATCACCTCATTCTTTGGGGCACACGTGAGGAACACAAATGCGAACAAGCCTGAATGGTCCCCAGGACAATATGCAACTGAAAACTCACACCCCAGAAGTGACTCGAACCCATACTCCCAGGAGCAACGCAACTGGTATGTACAAGACGCCTTAATCCACTTGACCATCACGACCGGACTAATGAGGTGATAGCCTAAGCTATTTGAACCACCCCACCGCCGGCACTCGGATAGTAATCTTGGGCATAGCATTTTACCAAATCACCTCATTCTTTGGAGCAGACGTGAGGAACACAAATGCGAACAAGCCTGAATGGTCCCCAAGACAATATGCAACTGAAAACTCACACTCCAGAAGTGACTCGAACCCATACTCCCAGGAGCAACGCAACTGGTATGTACAAGACGCCTTAATCCACTTGACCATCACGACCGGACTAATGAGGTGATAGCCTAAGCTATTTGAACCACCCCACCGCCGGCACTCGGATAGTAATCTTGGGCATAGCATTTTACCAAATCACCTCATTCTTTGGGGCACACGGGAGGAACACAAATGCGAACAAGCCTGAATGGTCCCCAGGACAATATGCAACTGAAAACTCACACCCCAGAAGTGACTCGAACCCATACTCCCAGGAGGAACGCAACTGGTATGTACAAGACGCCTTAATCCACTTGACCATCACGACCGGACTAATGAGGTGATAGCCTAAGCTATTTGAACCACCCCACCGCCGGCACTCGGATAGTAATCTTGGGCATAGCATTTTACCTAATCACCTCATTCTTTGGGGCACATGTGAGGAACACAAATGCGAACAAGCCTGAATGGTCCCCAGGACAATATGCAACTGAAAACTCACACCCCAGAAGTGACTCGAACCCATACTCACAGGAGCAACGCAACTGGTATGTACAAGACGACTTAATCCACTTGACCATCACGACCGGACTAATGAGGTGATAGCCTAAGCTATTTGAACCACCCCACCACCGGCACTCAGATAGTAATCTTGGGCATAGCATTTTAACAAATCACCTCATTCTTTGGGGCACACATGAGGAACACAAATGCAAACAAGCCTGAATGGTCCCCAGGACAATATACAACTGAAAACTCACACCCCAGAAGTGACTCGAACCCATACTCCTAGGAGCAACGCAACTGGTATGTACAAGACGCCTTAATCCACTTGACCATCACGACCGGACTAATGACGTGATAGCCTAAGCTATTTGAACCACCCCACCGCCGGCACTCGGATAGTAATCTTGGGCATAGCATTTTACCAAATCACCTCATTCTTTGGGGCACACGTGAGGAACACAAATACGAACAAGCCTGAATGGTCCCCAGACAATATGCAACTGAAAACTCACACCCCAGAAGTGACTCAAACCCATACTCCCAGGAGCAACGCAACTGGTATGTACAAGACGCCTTAATCCACTTGACCATCACGACCGGACTAATGAGGTGATAGCCTAAGCTATTTGAACCACCCCACCGCCGGCACACGGATAGTAATCTTGGGCATAGCATTTTACCAAATCACCTCATTCTTTGGGGCACACGTGAGGAACACAAATGCGAACAAGCCTGAATGGTCCCCAGGACAATATGCAACTGAAAACTCACACCCCAGAAGTGACTCGAACCCATACTCCCAGGAGCAACGCAACTGGTATGTACAAGACGCCTTAATCCACTTGACCATCACGACCGGACTAATGAGGTGATAGCCTAAGCTATTTGAACCACCCCACCGCCGGCACTCGGATAGTAATCTTGGGCATAGCATTTTACCAAATCACCTCATTCTTTGGGGCACACGTGAGGAACACAAATGCGAACAAGCCTGAATGGTCCCCAGGACAATATGCAACTGAAAACTCACACCCCAGAAGTGACTCGAACCCATACTCCCAGGAGCAACGCAACTGGTATGTACAAGACGCCTTAATCCACTTGACCATCACGACCGGACTAATGAGGTGATAGCCTAAGCTATTTGAACCACCCCACCGCCGGCACTCGGGTAGTAATCTTGGGCATAGGATTTTACCAAATCACCTCATTCTTTGGGGCACACGTGAGGAACACAAATGCGAACAAGCCTGAATGGTCCCCAGGACAATATGCAACTGAAAACTCACACCCCAGAAGTGACTCGAAACCATACTCCCAGGAGTAACGCAACTGGTATGTACAAGACGCCTTAATCCACTTGACCATCACGACCGGACTAATGAGGTGATAGCCTAAGCTATTTGAACCACCCCCACCGCCGGCACTCGGATAGTAATCATGGGCATAGCATTTTACCAAATCACCTCATTCTTTGGGGCACACGTGAGGAACACAAATGCGAACAAGCCTGAATGGTCCCCAGGACAATATGCAACTGAAAACTCACACCCCAGAAGTGACTCGAACCCATACTCCCAGGAGCAACGCAACTAGTACGTACAAGACGCCTTAATCCACTTGACCATCACGACCGGACTAATGAGGTGATAGCCTAAGCTATTTGAACCACCCCACAGCCGGCACTCGGATAGTAATCTTGGGCATAGCATTTTACCAAATCACCTCATTCTTTGGGGCACACGTGAGGAACACAAATGCGAACAAGCCTGAATGGTCCCCAGGACAATATGCAACTGAAAACTCACACCCCAGAAGTGACTCGAACCCATACTCCCAGGAGCAACGCAACTGGTATGTACAAGACGCCTTAATCCACTTGACCATCACGACCGGACTAATGAGGTGATAGCCTAAGCTATTTGAACCACCCCACCGCCGGCACTCGGATAGTAATCTTGGGCATAGCATTTTACCAAATCACCTCATTCTTTGGGGCACACGTGAGGAACACAAATGCGAACAAGCCTGAATGGTCCCCAGGACAATATGCAACTGAAAACTCACACCCCAGAAGTGACTCGAACCCATACTCCCAGGAGCAACGCAACTGGTATGTACAAGACGCCTTAATCCACTTGACCATCACGACCGGACTAATGAGGTGATAGCCTAAGCTATTTGAACCACCCCACCGCCGGCACTCGGGTAGTAATCTTGGGCATAGGATTTTACGAAATCACCTCATTCTTTGGGGCACACGTGAGGAACACAAATGCGAACAAGCCTGAATGGTCCCCAGGACAATATGCAACTGAAAACTCACACCCCAGAAGTGACTCGAAACCATACTCCCAGGAGCAACGCAACTGGTATGTACAAGACGCCTTAATCCACTTGACCATCACGACCGGACTAATGAGGTGATAGCCTAAGCTATTTGAACCACCCCACCGCCGGCACTCGGATAGTAATCTTGGGCATAGCATTTTACCAAATCACCTCATTCTTTGGGGCACACGTGAGGAACACAAATGCGAACAAGCCTGAATGGTCCCCAGGACAATATGCAACTGAAAACTCACACCCCAGAAGTGACTCGAACCCATACTCCCAGGAGCAACGCAACTGGTATGTACAAGACGCCATAATCCACTTGACCATCACGACCGGACTAATGAGGTGATAGCCTAAGCTATTTGAACCACCCCCACCGCCGGCACTCGGATAGTAATCTTGGGCATAGCATTTCACCAAATCACCTCATTCTTTGGGGCACACGTGAGGAACACAAATGCGATCAAGCCTGAATGGTCCCCAGGACAATATGCAACTGAAAACTCACACCCCAGAAGTGACTCGAACCCATACTCCCAGGAGCAACGCAACTAGTATGTACAAGACGCTTTAATCCACTTGACCATCACGACCGGACTAATGAGGTGATAGCCTAAGCTATTTGAACCACCCCACCGCCGGCACTCGGATAGTTTTCTTGGGCATAGCATTTTACCAAATCACCTCATTCTTTGGGGCACACGTGAGAAACACAAATGCGAACAAGCCTGAATGGTCCCCAGGACAATATGCAACTGAAAACTCACACCCCAGAAGTGACTCGAACCCATACTCCTAGGAGCAACGCAACTGGTATGTACAAGACGCCTTAATCCACTTGACCATCACGACCGGACTAATGAGGTGATAGCCTAAGCTATTTGAACCACCCCACCGCCGGCACTCGGATAGTAATCTTGGGCATAACATTTCACCAAATCACCTCATTCTTTGGAGCACACGTGAGGAACACAAATGCGAACAAGCCTGAATGGTCCCCAAGACAATATGCAACTGAAAACTCACACCCCAGAAGTGACTCGAACCCATACTCCCAGGAGCAACGCAACTGGTATGTACAAGACGCCTTAATCCACTTGACCATCACGACCGGACTAATGAGGTGATAGCCTAAGCTATTTGAACCACCCCACCGCCGGCACTCGGATAGTAATCTTGGGCATAGCATTTTACCAAATCACCTCATTCTTTGGGGCACACGTGAGAAACACAAATGCGAACAAGCCTGAATGGTCCCCAGGACAATATGCAACTGAAAACTCACACCCCAGAAGTGACTCGAACCCATACTCCCAGGAGCAACGCAACTGGTATGTACAAGACGCCTTAATCCACTTGACCATCACGACCGGACTAATGAGGTGATAGCCTAAGCTATTTGAACCACCCCACCGCCGGCACTCGGATAGTAATCTTGGGCATAGCATTTTACCAAATCACCTCATTCTTTGGGGCACACGTGAGGAACACAAATGCGAACAAGCCTGAATGGTCCCCAGGACAATATGCAACTGAAAACTCACACCCCAGAAGTGACTCGAACCCATACTCCCAGGAGCAACGCAACTGGTATGTACAAGACGCCTTAATCCACTTGACCATCACGACCGGACTAATGAGGTGATAGCCTAAGCTATTTGAACCACCCCACCGCCGGCACTCGGATAGTAATCTTGGGCATAGCATTTTACCAAATCACCTCATTCTTTGGGGCACACGTGAGGAACACAAATGCGAACAAGCCTGAATGGTCCCCAGGACAATATGCAACTGAAAACTCACACCCCAGAAGTGACTCGAACCCATACTCCCAGGAGCAACGCAACTGGTATGTACAAGACGCCTTAATCCACTTGACCATCACGACCGGACTAATGAGGTGATAGCCTAAGCTATTTGAACCACCCCCACCGCCGGCACTCGGATAGTAATCTTGGGCATAGCATTTTACCAAATCACCTCATTCTTTGGAGCACACGTGAGGAACACAAATGCGAACAAGCCTGAATGGTCCCCAGGACAATATGCAACTGAAAACTCACACCCCAGAAGTGACTCGAACCCATACTCCCAGGAGCAACGCAACTAGTATGTACAAGACGCTTTAATCCACTTGACCATCACGACCGGACTAATGAGGTGATAGCCTAAGCTATTTGAACCACCCCACCGCCGGCACTCGGATAGTTTTCTTGGGCATAGCATTTTACCAAATCACCTCATTCTTTGGGGCACACGTGAGAAACACAAATGCGAACAAGCCTGAATGGTCCCCAGGACAATATGCAACTGAAAACTCACACCCCAGAAGTGACTCGAACCCATACTCCCAGGAGCAACGCAACTGGTATGTACAAGACGCCTTAATCCACTTGACCATCACGACCGGACTAATGAGGTGATAGCCTAAGCTATTTGAACCACCCCACCGCCGGCACTCGGATAGTAATCTTGGGCATAGCATTTTACCAAATCACCTCATTCTTTGGGGCACACGTGAGGAACACAAATGCGAACAAGCCTGAATGGTCCCCAGGACAATATGCAACTGAAAACTCACACCCCAGAAGTGACTCGAACCCATACTCCCAGGAGCAACGCAACTGGTATGTACAAGACGCCTTAATCCACTTGACCATCACGACCGGACTAATGAGGTGATAGCCTAAGCTATTTGAACCACCCCTCCGCCGGCACTCGGATAGTAATCTTGGGCATAGCATTTTACCAAATCACCTCATTCTTTGGGGCACACGTGAGGAACACAAATGCGAACAAGCCTGAATGGTCCCCAGGACAATATGCAACTGAAAACTCACACCCCAGAAGTGACTCGAACCCATACTCCCAGGAGCAACGCAACTGGTATGTACAAGACGCCTTAATCCACTTGACCATCACGACCGGACTAATGAGGTGATAGCCTAAGCTATTTGAACCACCCCACCGCCGGCACTCGGATAGTAATCTTGGGCATAGCATTTTACCAAATCACCTCATTCTTTGGAGCAGACGTGAGGAACACAAATGCGAACAAGCCTGAATGGTCCCCAAGACAATATGCAACTGAAAACTCACACCCCAGAAGTGACTCGAACCCATACTCAAAGGAGCAACGCAACTGGTATGTACAAGACGCCTTAATCCACTTGACCATCACGACCGGACTAATGAGGTGATAGCCTAAGCTATTTGAACCACCCCACCGCCGGCACTCGGATAGTAATCTTGGGCATAGCATTTTACCAAATCACCTCATTCTTTGGGGCACACGGGAGGAACACAAATGCGAACAAGCCTGAATGGTGCCCAGGACAATATGCAACTGAAAACTCACACCCCAGAAGTGACTCGAACCCATACTCCCAGGAGCAACGCAACTGGTATGTACAAGACGCCTTAATCCACTTGACCATCACGACCGGACTAATGAGGTGATAGCCTAAGCTATTTGAACCACCCCACCGCCGGCACTCGGATAGTAATCTTGGGCATAGCATTTTACCAAATCACCTCATTCTTTGGGGCACACGTGAGGAACACAAATGCGAACAAGCCTGAATGGTCCCCAGGACAATATGCAACTGAAAACTCACACCCCAGAAGTGACTCGAACCCATACTCCTAGGAGCAACGCAACTGGTATGTACAAGACGACTTAATCCACTTGACCATCACGACCGGACTAATGAGGTGATAGCCTAAGCTATTTGAACCACCCCATCACCGGCACTCAGATAGTAATCTTGGGCATAGCATTTTACCAAATCACCTCATTCTTTGGGGCACACATGAGGAACACAAATGCGAACAAGCCTGAATGGTCCCCAGGACAATATACAACTGAAAACTCACACCCCAGAAGTGACTCGAACCCATACTCCCAGGAGCAACGCAACTGGTATGTACAAGACGCCTTAATCCACTTGACCATCACGACCGGACTAATGAGGTGATAGCCTAAGCTATTTGAACCACCCCACAGCCGGCACTCGGATAGTAATCTTGGGCATAGCATTTTACCAAATCACCTCATTCTTTGGGGCAAAGGGGAGGAACACCAATTCTAACAAGCCTGAATGGTCCCCAGGACAATATGCAACTGAAAACTCACACCCCAGAAGTGACTCGAACCCATACTCCCAGGAGCAACGCAACTAGTATGTACAAGACGCTTTAATCCACTTGACCATCACGACCGGACTAATGAGGTGATAGCCTAAGCTATTTGAACCACCCCACCGCCGGCACTCGGATAGTTTTCTTGGGCATAGCATTTTACCAAATCACCTCATTCTTTGGGGCACACGTGAGAAACACAAATGCGAACAAGCCTGAATGGTCCCCAGGACAATATGCAACTGAAAACTCACACCCCAGAAGTGACTCGAACCCATACTCCTAGGAGCAACGCAACTGGTATGTACAAGACGCCTTAATCCACTTGACCATCACGACCGGACTAATGAGGTGATAGCCTAAGCTATTTGAACCACCCCACCGCCGGCACTCGGATAGTAATCTTGGGCATAACATTTCACCAAATCACCTCATTCTTTGGAGCACACGTGAGGAACACAAATGCGAACAAGCCTGAATGGTCCCCAAGACAATATGCAACTGAAAACTCACACCCCAGAAGTGACTCGAACCCATACTCCCAGGAGCAACGCAACTGGTATGTACAAGACGCCTTAATCCACTTGACCATCACGACCGGACTAATGAGGTGATAGCCTAAGCTATTTGAACCACCCCACCGCCGGCACTCGGATAGTAATCTTGGGCATAGCATTTTACCAAATCACCTCATTCTTTGGGGCACACGTGAGGAACACAAATGCGAACAAGCCTGAATGGTCCCCAGGACAATATGCAACTGAAAACTCACACCCCAGAAGTGACTCGAACCCATACTCCCAGGAGCAACGCAACTGGTATGTACAAGACGCCTTAATCCACTTGACCATCACGACCGGACTAATGAGGTGATAGCCTAAGCTATTTGAACCACCCCACCGCCGGCACTCGGATAGTAATCTTGGGCATAGCATTTTACCAAATCACCTCATTCTTTGGGGCACACGTGAGGAACACAAATGCGAACAAGCCTGAATGGTCCCCAGGACAATATGCAACTGAAAACTCACACCCCAGAAGTGACTCGAACCCATACTCCCAGGAGCAACGCAACTGGTATGTACAAGACGCCTTAATCCACTTGACCATCACGACCGGACTAATGAGGTGATAGCCTAAGCTATTTGAACCACCCCCACCGCCGGCACTCGGATAGTAATCTTGGGCATAGCATTTTACCAAATCACCTCATTCTTTGGAGCACACGTGAGGAACACAAATGCGAACAAGCCTGAATGGTCCCCAGGACAATATGCAACTGAAAACTCACACCCCAGAAGTGACTCGAACCCATACTCCCAGGAGCAACGCAACTAGTATGTACAAGACGCTTTAATCCACTTGACCATCACGACCGGACTAATGAGGTGATAGCCTAAGCTATTTGAACCACCCCACCGCCGGCACTCGGATAGTTTTCTTGGGCATAGCATTTTACCAAATCACCTCATTCTTTGGGGCACACGTGAGAAACACAAATGCGAACAAGCCTGAATGGTCCCCAGGACAATATGCAACTGAAAACTCACACCCCAGAAGTGACTCGAACCCATACTCCCAGGAGCAACGCAACTGGTATGTACAAGACGCCTTAATCCACTTGACCATCACGACCGGACTAATGAGGTGATAGCCTAAGCTATTTGAACCACCCCACCGCCGGCACTCGGATAGTAATCTTGGGCATAGCATTTTACCAAATCACCTCATTCTTTGGGGCACACGTGAGGAACACAAATGCGAACAAGCCTGAATGGTCCCCAGGACAATATGCAACTGAAAACTCACACCCCAGAAGTGACTCGAACCCATACTCCCAGGAGCAACGCAACTGGTATGTACAAGACGCCTTAATCCACTTGACCATCACGACCGGACTAATGAGGTGATAGCCTAAGCTATTTGAACCACCCCACCGCCGGCACTCGGATAGTAATCTTGGGCATAGCATTTTACCAAATCACCTCATTCTTTGGGGCACACGTGAGGAACACAAATGCGAACAAGCCTGAATGGTCCCCAGGACAATATGCAACTGAAAACTCACACCCCAGAAGTGACTCGAACCCATACTCCCAGGAGCAACGCAACTGGTATGTACAAGACGCCTTAATCCACTTGACCATCACGACCGGACTAATGAGGTGATAGCCTAAGCTATTTGAACCACCCCACCGCCGGCACTCGGATAGTAATCTTGGGCATAGCATTTTACCAAATCACCTCATTCTTTGGAGCAGACGTGAGGAACACAAATGCGAACAAGCCTGAATGGTCCCCAAGACAATATGCAACTGAAAACTCACACCCCAGAAGTGACTCGAACCCATACTCAAAGGAGCAACGCAACTGGTATGTACAAGACGCCTTAATCCACTTGACCATCACGACCGGACTAATGAGGTGATAGCCTAAGCTATTTGAACCACCCCACCGCCGGCACTCGGATAGTAATCTTGGGCATAGCATTTTACCAAATCACCTCATTCTTTGGGGCACACGGGAGGAACACAAATGCGAACAAGCCTGAATGGTGCCCAGGACAATATGCAACTGAAAACTCACACCCCAGAAGTGACTCGAACCCATACTCCCAGGAGCAACGCAACTGGTATGTACAAGACGCCTTAATCCACTTGACCATCACGACCGGACTAATGAGGTGATAGCCTAAGCTATTTGAACCACCCCACCGCCGGCACTCGGATAGTAATCTTGGGCATAGCATTTTACCAAATCACCTCATTCTTTGGGGCACACGTGAGGAACACAAATGCGAACAAGCCTGAATGGTCCCCAGGACAATATGCAACTGAAAACTCACACCCCAGAAGTGACTCGAACCCATACTCCTAGGAGCAACGCAACTGGTATGTACAAGACGACTTAATCCACTTGACCATCACGACCGGACTAATGAGGTGATAGCCTAAGCTATTTGAACCACCCCACCACCGGCACTCAGATAGTAATCTTGGGCATAGCATTTTACCAAATCACCTCATTCTTTGGGGCACACATGAGGAACACAAATGCGAACAAGCCTGAATGGTCCCCAGGACAATATACAACTGAAAACTCACACCCCAGAAGTGACTCGAACCCATACTCCCAGGAGCAACGCAACTGGTATGTACAAGACGCCTTAATCCACTTGACCATCACGACCGGACTAATGAGGTGATAGCCTAAGCTATTTGAACCACCCCACAGCCGGCACTCGGATAGTAATCTTGGGCATAGCATTTTACCAAATCACCTCATTCTTTGGGGCAAAGGGGAGGAACACCAATTCTAACAAGCCTGAATGGTCCCCAGGACAATATGCAACTGAAAACTCACACCCCAGAAGTGACTCGAACCCATACTCCCAGGAGCAACGCAACTGGTATGTACAAGACGCCTTAATCCACTTGACCATCACGACCGGACTAATGAGGTGATAGCCTAAGCTATTTGAACCACCCCACCGCCGGCACTCGGATAGTTTTCTTGGGCATAGCATTTTACCAAATCACCTCATTCTTTGGGGCACACGTGAGAAACACAAATGCGAACAAGCCTGAATGGTCCCCAGGACAATATGCAACTGAAAACTTACACCCCAGAAGTGACTCGAACCCATACTCCCAGGAGCAACGCAACTGGTATGTACAAGACGCCTTAATCCACTTGACCATCACGACCGGACTAATGAGGTGATAGCCTAAGCTATTTGAACCACCCCACCGCCGGCACTCGGATAGTAATCTTGGGCATAACATTTCACCAAATCACCTCATTCTTTGGAGCACACGTGAGGAACACAAATGCGAACAAGCCTGAATGGTCCCCAAGACAATATGCAACTGAAAACTCACACCCCAGAAGTGACTCGAACCCATACTCCCAGGAGCAACGCAACTGGTATGTACAAGACGCCTTAATCCACTTGACCATCACGACCGGACTAATGAGGTGATAGCCTAAGCTATTTGAACCACCCCACAGCCGGCACTCGGATAGTAATCTTGGGTATAGCATTTTACCAAATCACCTCATTCTTTGGGGCACACGTGAGGAACACAAATGCGAACAAGCCTGAATGGTCCCCAGGACAATATGCAACTGAAAACTCACACCCCAGAAGTGACTCGAACCCATACTCCCAGGAGCAACGCAACTGGTATGTACAAGACGCCTTAATCCACTTGACCATCACGACCGGACTAATGAGGTGAAAGCCTAAGCTATTTGAACCACCCCACCGCCGGCACTCGGATAGTAATCTTGGGCATAGCATTTTACCAAATCACCTCATTCTTTGGGGCACACGTGAGGAACACAAATGCAAACAAGCCTGAATGGTCCCCAGGACAATATGCAACTGAAAACTTACACCCCAGAAGTGACTCGAACCCATACTCCCAGGAGCAACGCAACTGGTATGTACAAGACGCCTTAATCCACTTGATCATCACGACCGGACTAATGAGGTGATAGCCTAAGCTATTTGAACCACCCCACCGCCGGCACTCGGATAGTAATCTTGGGCATAGCATTTTACCAAATCACCTCATTCTTTGGGGCACACGTGAGGAACACAAATGCGAACAAGCCAGAATGGTCCCCAGGACAATATGCAACTGAAAACTCACAACCCAGAAGTGACTCGAACCCATACTCCCAGGAGCAATGCAACTGGTATGTACAAGACGCCTTAATCCACTTGACCATCACGACCGGACTAATGAGGTGATAGCCTAAGCTATTTGAACCACCCCACCGCCGGCACTCGGATAGTAATCTTGGGCATAGCATTTTACCAAATCACCTCATTCTTTGGGGCACACGTGAGGAACACAAATGCGAACAAGCCTGAATGGTCCCCAGGACAATATGCAACTGAAAACTCACACCCCAGAAGTGACTCGAACCCATACTCCCAGGAGCAACGCAACTGGTATGTACAAGACGCCTTAATCCACTTGACCATCACGACCCGACTAATGAGGTGATAGCCTAAGCTATTTGAACCACCCCACCGCCGGCACTAGGATAGTAATCTTGGGCATAGCATTTTACCAAATCACCTCATTCTTTGGGGCACACGTGAGGAACACAAATGGGAACAAGCCTGAATGGTCCCCAGGACAATATGCAACTGAAAACTCACACCCCAGAAGTGACTCGAACCCATACTCCCAGGAGCAACGCAACTGGTATGTACAAGACGCCTTAATCCACTTGACCATCACGACCGGACTAATGAGGTGATAGCCTAAGCTATTTGAACCACCCCACCGCCGGCACTCGGATAGTAATCTTGGGCATAGCATTTTACCAAATCACCTCATTCTTTGGGGCACACGTGAGGAACACAAATGCGAACAAGCCTGAATGGTTCCCAGGACAATATGCAACTGAAAACTCACACCCCAGAAGTGACTCGAACCCATACTCCCAGGAGCAACGCAACTGGTATGTACAAGACGCCTTAATCCACTTGACCATCACGACCGGACTAATGAGGTGATAGCCTAAGCTATTTGAACCACCCCACCGCCGGCACTCGGATAGTAATCTTGGGCATAGCATTTTACCAAATCACCTCATTCTTTGGGGCACACGTGAGGAACACAAATGCGAACAAGCCTGAATGGTTCCCAGGACAATATGCAACAGAAAACTCACACCCCAGAAGTGACTCGAACCCATACTCCCAGGAGCAACGCAACTCGTATGTACAAGACGCCTTAATCCACTTGACCATCACGACCGGACTAATGAGGTGATAGCCTAAGCTATTTGAACCACCCCACTGCCGGCACTCGGATAGTAATCTTGGGCATAGCATTTTACCAAATCACCTCATTCTTTGGGGCACACGTGAGGAACACAAATGTGAACAAGCCTGAATGGTCCCCAGGACAATATGCAACTGAAAACTCACAACCCAGAAGTGACTCGAACCCATACTCCCAGGAGCAACGCAACTGGTATGTACAAGACGCCTTAATCCACTTGACCATCACGACCGGACTAATGAGGTGATAGCCTAAGCTATTTGAACCACCCCACCGCCGGCACTCGGATAGTAATCTTGGGCATAGCATTTTACCAAATCACCTCATTCTTTGGGGCACACGTGAGGAACACAAATGCGAACAAGACTGAATGGTCCCCAGGACAATATGCAACTGAAAATTCACACCCTAGAAGTGACTCGAACCCATACTCCCAGGAGCAACGCAACTGGTATGTACAAGACGCCTTAATCCACTTGACCATCACGACCAGACTAATGAGGTGATAGCCTAAGCTATTTGAACCACCCCACCGCCGGCACTCGGATAGTAATCTTGGGCATAGCATTTTACCAAATCACCTCATTCTTTGGGGCACACGTGAATAACACAAATGCGAACAAGCCTGAATGGTCCCCAGGACAATATGCAACTGAAAACTCACACCCCAGAAGTGACTCGAACCCATACTCCCATGAGCAACGCAACTGGTATGTACAAGAAGCCTTAATCCACTTGACCATCACGACCGGACTAATGAGGTGATAGCCTAAGCTATTTGAACCACCCCACTGCCGGCACTCGGATAGTAATCTTGGGCATAGCATTTTACCAAATCACCTCATTCTTTGGGGCACACGTGAGGAACACAAATGCGAACAAACCTGAATGGTCCCCAGGACAATATGCAACTGAAAACTCACACCCCAGAAGTGACTCGAACCCATACTCCCAGGAGCAACGCAACTGGTATGTACAAGACGCCTTAATCCACTTGACCATCACGACCGGACTAATGAGGTGATAGCCTAAGCTATTTGAACCACCCGACCGCCGGCACTCGGATAGTAATCTTGGGCATAGCATTTTACCAGATCACCACCTCATTCTTTGGGGCACACGTGAGGAACACAAATGCGAACAAGCCTGAATGGTCCCCAGGACAATATGCAACTGAAAACTCACACCCCAGAAGTGACTCGAACCCATACTCCCAGGAGCAACGCAACTGGTATGTACAAGACGCCTTAATCCACTTGACCATCACGACCGGACTAATGAGGTGATAGCCTAAGCTATTTGAACCACCCCAACGCCGGCACTCGGATATTAATCTTGGGCATAGCATTTTACCAAATCACCTCCTTCTTTGGGGCACACGTGAGGAACACAAATGCGAACAAGCCTGAATGGTCCCCAGGACAATATGCAACTGAAAACTCACACCCCAGAAGTGACTCGAACGCATACTCCTAGGAGCAACGCAACTGGTATGTACAAGACACCTTAATCCACTTGACCATCACGACCGGACTAATGAGGTGATAGCCTAAGCTATTTGAACCACCCCACCGCCGGCACTCGGATAGTAATCTTGGGCATAGCATTTTACCAAATCACCTCATTCTTTGGGGCACACGTGAGGAACACAAATGCGAACAAGCCTGAATGGTCCCCAGGACAATATGCAACTGAAAACTCACACCCCAGAAGTGACTCGAACCCATACTCCCAGGAGCAACGCAACTGGTATGTACAAGACGCCTTAATCCTCTTGACCATCACGACCGGACTAATGAGGTGATAGCCTAAGCTATTTGAACCACCCCACCGCCGGCACTCGGATAGTAATCTTGGGCATAGCATTTTACCAAATAACCTCATTCTTTAGGGCACACGTGAGGAACACAAATGCGAACAAGCCTGAATGGTCCCCAGGACAATATGCAACTGAAAACTCACACCCCAGAAGTGACTCGAACCCATACTTCCAGGAGCAACGCAACTGGTATGTTCAAGACGCCTTAATCCACTTGACCATCACGACCGGACTAATGAGGTGATAGCCTAAGCTATTTGAACCACCCCACCGCCGGCACTCGGATAGTAATCTTGGGCATAGCATTTTACCAAATCACCTCATTCTTTGGGGCACACGTGAGGAACACAAATGCGAACAAGCCTGAATGGTCCCCAGGACAATATGCAACTGAAAACTCACACCCCAGAAGTGACTCGAACCCATATTCCCAGGAGCAACGCAACTGGTATGTACAAGACGCCTTAATCCACTTGACCATCACGACCGGACTAATGAGGTGATAGCCTAAGCTATTTGAACCACCCCACCGCCGGCACTCGGATAGTAATCTTGGGCATAGCATTTTACCAAATCACCTCATTCTTTGGAGCAGACGTGAGGAACACAAATGCGAACAAGCCTGAATGGTCCCCAAGACAATATGCAACTGAAAACTCACACCCCAGAAGTGACTCGAACCCATACTCAAAGGAGCAACGCAACTGGTATGTACAAGACGCCTTAATCCACTTGACCATCACGACCGGACTAATGAGGTGATAGCCTAAGCTATTTGAACCACCCCACCGCCGGCACTCGGATAGTAATCTTGGGCATAGCATTTTACCAAATCACCTCATTCTTTGGGGCACACGGGAGGAACACAAATGCGAACAAGCCTGAATGGTCCCCAGGACAATATGCAACTGAAAACTCACACCCCAGAAGTGACTCGAACCCATACTCCCAGGAGCAACGCAACTGGTATGTACAAGACGCCTTAATCCACTTGACCATCACGACCGGACTAATGAGGTGATAGCCTAAGCTATTTGAACCACCCCACCGCCGGCACTCGGATAGTAATCTTGGGCATAGCATTTTACCAAATCACCTCATTCTTTGGGGCACACGTGAGGAACACAAATGCGAACAAGCCTGAATGGTCCCCAGGACAATATGCAACTGAAAACTCACACCCCAGAAGTGACTCGAACCCATACTCCCAGGAGCAACGCAACTGGTATGTACAAGACGACTTAATCCACTTGACCATCACGACCGGACTAATGAGGTGATAGCCTAAGCTATTTGAACCACCCCACCACCGGCACTCAGATAGTAATCTTAGGCATAGCATTTTACCAAATCACCTCATTCTTTGGGGCACACGTGAGGAACACAAATGTGAACAAGCCTGAATGGTCCTCAGGACAATATGCAACTGAAAACTCACACCCCAGAAGTGACTCGAACCCATACTCCCAGGAGCAACGCAACTGGTATGTACAAGACGCCTTAATCCACTTGACCATCACGACCGGACTAATGAGGTGATAGACTAAGCTATTTGAACAACCCCACCGCCGGCACTCGGATAGTAATCTTGGGCATAGCATTTTACCAAATCACCTCATTCTTTGGGGCACACGTGAGGAACACAAATGCGAACAAGCCTGAATGGTCCCCAGGACAATATGCAACTGAAAACTCACACCCCAGAAGTGACTCGAACCCATACTCCCAGGAGCAACGCAACTGGTATGTACAAGACGCCTTTATCCACTTGACCATCACGACCGGACTAATGACGTGATAGCCTAAGCTATTTGAACCACCCCACCGCCGGCACTCGGGTAGTAATCTTGGGCATAGGATTTTACCAAATCACCTCATTCTTTGGGGCACACGTGAGGAACACAAATGCGAACAAGCCTGAATGGTCCCCAGGACAATATGCAACTGAAAACTCACACCCCAGAAGTGACTCGAAACCATACTCCCAGTAGCAACGCAACTGGTATGTACAAGACGCCTTAATCCACTTGACCATCACGACCGGACTAATGAGGTGATAGCCTAAGCTATTTGAACCACCCCACCGCCGGCACTCGGATAGTAATCTTGGGCATAGCATTTTACCAAATCACCTCATTCTTTGGGGCACACGTGAGGAACACAAATGCGAACAAGCCTGAATGGTCCCCAGGACAATATGCAACTGAAAACTCACACCCCAGAAGTGACTCGAACCCATACTCCCAGGAGCAACGCAACTGGTATGTACAAGACGCCATAATCCACTTGACCATCACGACCGGACTAATGAGGTGATAGCCTAAGCTATTTGAACCACACCCACCGCCGGCACTCGGATAGTAATCTTGAGCATAGCATTTTACCAAATCACCTCATTCTTTGGGGCACACATGAGGAACACAAATGCGAACAAGCCTGAATGGTCCCCAGGACAATATGCAACTGAAAACTCACACCCCAGAAGTGACTCGAACCCATACTCCCAGGAGCAACGCAACTGGTATGTACAAGACGCCTTAATCCACTTGACCATCACGACCGGACTAATGAGGTGATAGCCTAAGCTATTTGAACCACCCCCACCGCCGGCACTCGGATAGTAATCTTGGGCATAGCATTTTACCAAATCACCTCATTCTTTGGGGCACACGTGAGGAACACAAATGTGAACAAGCCTGAATGGTCCCCAGGACAATATGCAACTGAAAACTCACACCCCAGAAGTGACTCGAACCCATACTCCCAGGAGCAACGCAACTGGTATGTACAAGACGCCTTAATCCACTTGACCATCACGACCGGACTAATGAGGTGATAGCCTAAGCTATTTGAACCACCCCACCGCCGGCACTCGGATAGTAATCTTGGGCATAGCATTTTACCAAATCACCTCATTCTTTGGGGCACACGTGAGGAACACAAATGCGAACAAGCCTGAATGGTCCCCAGGACAATATGCAACTGAAAACTCACACCCCAGAAGTGACTCGAACCCATACTCCCAGGAGCAACGCAACTGGTATGTACAAGACGACTTAATCCACTTGACCATCACGACCGGACTAATGAGGTGATAGCCTAAGCTATTTGAACCACCCCACCACCGGCACTCAGATAGTAATCTTGGGCATAGCATTTTACCAAATCACCTCATTCGTTGGGGCACACATGAGGAACACAAATGCGAACAAGCCTGAATGGTCCCCAGGGCAATATACAACTGAAACCTCACACCCCAGAAGTGACTCGAACCCATACTCCTAGGAGCAACGCAACTGGTATGTACAAGACGCCTTAATCCACTTGACCATCACGACCGGACTAATGAGGTGATAGCCTAAGCTATTTGAACCACCCCACCGCCGGCACTCGGATAGTAATCTTGGGCATAGCATTTTACCAAATCACCTCATTCTTTGGGGCACACGTGAGGAACACAAATACGAACAAGCCTGAATGGTCCCCAGGACAATATGCAACTGAAAACTCACACCCCAGAAGTGACTCAAACCCATACTCCCAGGAGCAACGCAACTGGTATGTACAAGACGCCTTAATCCACTTGACCATCACGACCGGACTAATGAGGTGATAGCCTAAGCTATTTGAACCACCCCACCGCCGGCACACGGATAGTAATCTTGGGCATAGCATTTTACCAAATCACCTCATTCTTTGGGGCACACGTGAGGAACACAAATGCGAACAAGCCTGAATGGTCCCCAGGACAATATGCAACTGAAAACTCACACCCCAGAAGTGACTCGAACCCATACTCCCAGGAGCAACGCAACTGGTATGTACAAGACGCCTTAATCCACTTGACCATCACGACCGGACTAATGAGGTGATAGCTTAAGCTATTTGAACCACCCCACCGCTGGCACTCGGATAGTAATCTTGGGCATAGCATTTTACCAAATCACCTCATTCTTTGGGGCACACGTGAGGAACACAAATGCGAACAAGCCTGAATGGTCCCCAGGACAATATGCAACTGAAAACTCACACCCCAGAAGTGACTCGAACCCATACTCCCAGGAGTAACGCAACTGGTATGTACAAGACGCCTTAATCCACTTGACCATCACGACCGGACTAATGACGTGATAGCCTAAGCTATTTGAACCACCCCACCGCCGGCACTCGGGTAGTAATCTTAGGCATAGGATTTTACCAAATCACCTCATTCTTTGGGGCACACGTGAGGAACACAAATGCGAACAAGCCTGAATGGTCCCCAGGACAATATGCAACTGAAAACTCACACCCCAGAAGTGACTCGAAACCATACTCCCAGGAGCAACGCAACTGGTATGTACTAGACGCCTTAATCCACTTGACCATCACGACCGGACTAATGAGGTGATAGCCTAAGCTATTTGAACCACCCATCCGCCGGCACTCGGATAGTAATCTTGGGCATAACATTTCACCAAATCACCTCATTCTTTGGAGCACACGTGAGGAACACAAATGCGAACAAGCCTGAATGGTCCCCAAGACAATATGCAACTGAAAACTCACACCCCAGAAGTGACTCGAACCCATACTCCCAGGAGCAACGCAACTGGTATGTACAAGACGCCTTAATCCACTTGACCATCACGACCGGACTAATGAGGTGATAGCCTAAGCTATTTGAACCACCCCACAGCTGGCACTCGGATAGTAATCTTGGGCATAGCATTTTACCAAATCACCTCATTCTTTGGGGCAAACGGGAGGAACACAAATGCTAACAAGCCTGAACGGTCCCCAGGACAATATGCAACTGAAAACTCACACCCCAGAAGTGACTCGAACCCATACTCCCAGGAGCAACGCAACTGGTATGTACAAGACGCCTTAATCCACTTGACCATCACGACCGGACTAATGAGGTGATAGCCTAAGCTATTTGAACCACCCCACCGCCGGCACTCGGATAGTAATCTTGGGCATAGCATTTTACCAAATCACCTCATTCTTTGGGGCACATGTGAGGAACACAAATGCGAACAAGCCTGAATGGTCCCCAGGACAATATGCAACAGAAAACTCACACCCCAGAAGTGACTCGAACCCATACTCCCAGGAGCAACGCAACTGGTATGTACAAGACGCCTTAATCCACTTGACCATCACGACCGGACTAATGAGGTGATAGCCTAAGCTATTTGAACCACCCCCACCGCCGGCACTCGGATAGTAATCTTGGGCATAGCATTTTACCAAATCACCTCATTCTTTGGGGCACACGTGAGGAACACAAATGTGAACAAGCCTGAATGGTCCCCAGGACAATATGCAACTGAAAACTCACACCCCAGAAGTGACTCGAACCCATACTCCCAGGAGCAACGCAACTGGTATGTACAAGACGCCTTAATCCACTTGACCATCACGACCGGACTAATGAGGTGATAGCCTAAGCTATTTGAACCACCCCACCGCCGGCACTCGGATAGTAATCTTGGGCATAGCATTTTACCAAATCACCTCATTCTTTGGGGCACACGTGAGGAACACAAATGCGAACAAGCCTGAATGGTCCCCAGGACAATATGCAACTGAAAACTCACACCCCAGAAGTGACTCGAACCCATACTCCCAGGAGCAACGCAACTGGTATGTACAAGACGACTTAATCCACTTGACCATCACGACCGGACTAATGAGGTGATAGCCTAAGCTATTTGAACCACCCCACCACCGGCACTCAGATAGTAATCTTGGGCATAGCATTTTACCAAATCACCTCATTCGTTGGGGCACACATGAGGAACACAAATGCGAACAAGCCTGAATGGTCCCCAGGGCAATATACAACTGAAACCTCACACCCCAGAAGTGACTCGAACCCATACTCCTAGGAGCAACGCAACTGGTATGTACAAGACGCCTTAATCCACTTGACCATCACGACCGGACTAATGAGGTGATAGCCTAAGCTATTTGAACCACCCCACCGCCGGCACTCGGATAGTAATCTTGGGCATAGCATTTTACCAAATCACCTCATTCTTTGGGGCACACGTGAGGAACACAAATACGAACAAGCCTGAATGGTCCCCAGGACAATATGCAACTGAAAACTCACACCCCAGAAGTGACTCAAACCCATACTCCCAGGAGCAACGCAACTGGTATGTACAAGACGCCTTAATCCACTTGACCATCACGACCGGACTAATGAGGTGATAGCCTAAGCTATTTGAACCACCCCACCGCCGGCACACGGATAGTAATCTTGGGCATAGCATTTTACCAAATCACCTCATTCTTTGGGGCACACGTGAGGAACACAAATGCGAACAAGCCTGAATGGTCCCCAGGACAATATGCAACTGAAAACTCACACCCCAGAAGTGACTCGAACCCATACTCCCAGGAGCAACGCAACTGGTATGTACAAGACGCCTTAATCCACTTGACCATCACGACCGGACTAATGAGGTGATAGCTTAAGCTATTTGAACCACCCCACCGCTGGCACTCGGATAGTAATCTTGGGCATAGCATTTTACCAAATCACCTCATTCTTTGGGGCACACGTGAGGAACACAAATGCGAACAAGCCTGAATGGTCCCCAGGACAATATGCAACTGAAAACTCACACCCCAGAAGTGACTCGAACCCATACTCCCAGGAGTAACGCAACTGGTATGTACAAGACGCCTTAATCCACTTGACCATCACGACCGGACTAATGACGTGATAGCCTAAGCTATTTGAACCACCCCACCGCCGGCACTCGGGTAGTAATCTTAGGCATAGGATTTTACCAAATCACCTCATTCTTTGGGGCACACGTGAGGAACACAAATGCGAACAAGCCTGAATGGTCCCCAGGACAATATGCAA
>NW_027189131.1:4894972-4946608 GCF_040958095.1 Procambarus clarkii
CCTCTCTCTCTCTCTCTCTCTCTCTCTCTCTCTCTCTCTCTCTTCTCTCTCTCTTCTCTCTCTCTCTCTCTCTCTCTCTCCTCTCTCTCTCTCTCTCTCTCTCTCTCTCTGTTCTCTCTCTCATCTCTCTCTCTCTCTCTCTCTCTCTCTCTCTCTCTCTCTTCTCTCTCTCTCATTACACTAATAAAATCACTGTTGTTGTTGTTTCGGATTTAGCTACTCAGAACAAAGTGTTCATGTAGCATGGACTTTGGTGAGCTCGTAAATATTTATTATATTATCATTCTATGTATTTTCTATTTGTATTCAGGCGCAGGTCAATCACCTCACTTACAACTGTTGGGGTGTATATAAAAGGAACCCGCTCTTTGAATAATTAAGTCTAGTTCTTAGCACAGGCCAGAAAATACGTTTGTGGACACATAATTTACGGTTTTTCAATATTTTGCCAAAACATATCTTGGAGAAACTTTACTCATTAGTCTGTGAATTCTAACCGATATTAATAAAAATAATAGATTTTCCTGTAACGCCACAGGTCCAATATACAAAGCCATGGCAGAAATTATATACGAATGTTGTATTCGCAAAACCAACTAGGCCAAAAAGAGTATGTGCTCCGATAAAGAAGACTCAAGGTTCGCAAGCAAATTTCCAACAGAAGGAGGAAAAGGTCGTAATCGACAATAAGGCAAAACAAGCGATGAACAAAATGAGTCTACAAATATACCAATGAAAATAAGAAATGATACGCTGGTCACAAGCCTCGATAAGAAGATCATTACTTTGAATGATTCCATCAAAAGTAACAAGCAAACTCCCTGGCACTTCATTTGATATGACGATAAAAAATTGTGAGCAAAACCGCATTGAATATTTGCAGCCCAAAAAGCGAGCTAGAAAAGATGACTGTAACATTCCCGAGGATTCATGCAAAAAGCCGAGATTGATCAAAACCCAACGACCAAAACTCCAGACGAACAGTTATCTTAATTTAGGGAAATTATTATGAAATTTAAAAGCTAAACTCCCTGTATACAATTTTAAATGTAAAAATTGTTGTCTGATGAAATATGATTATTTAATAAAGATTTAAAAGAATTGATTGTATAATGTGCCTTCGAATTATATAATGTATGGAGATAGAAATTTGTGATCAGTATTTACCTCTGTCTGCTCTAAATCTTTGCTGTTCATGCAATATATTTCCATTACATCGATTTTTGTTTTGAGTTCATGTATTTAACTGGAAATTTTTACTTCTTGTCATACTAATACAGCCTTTCATATGTTTCGCTAAAGGTCTGCTCTGAATAAGGAAAGCAAAGGATACTAACATAAGGTGAAAAAGTAGTGGTGACCTATTAGAGGTGTACAAGTTGACGAATGGGAATAACAAAAGGGGATAATAATAAGGTATTAAAGGAATCAAAACAAATAGAACTCGAAAAAAATGGTTATAAATTGGACATGTTTTTTAGGAAAGACCTTGATAATACTGTTCGGTTGATTATTGTATGAACAAATATGTACTTGAAATACACAATAAGAATGACGAAGGTAGCTGCAGGCTATTGGCCCATACGAGGCACCTCCTATTTATAACCACCCAATCCCACTCATATACACGTCCAACCCACGCTTGAAACAGTCGAGGAACCCCACCTCCACTGCGTTTCATGGTAATTGGTTCCACAAATCAACAACCCTGTTACCGAACCAGTATTTACCCAAGTCTTTCCTAAATCTAAACTTATCCAATTGTTTCGCATTCTGTCGTGTGTTGATACTTTTAATACTCCATTAATATCCCCTGTGTTATATCCATTCATCCACTTGTAAACCTCAATCATGTCACCCCCTAACTCTTCGCCTTTCCCGTGAATGCAATTTAAGCTTCGTTAATCTTTATTCATATGAAAGATTTCTAATTTGGGGAATTAACTTTGTCATCCTAAGTTTGACACGTTCAAGAGAATTTATATTCATTCTATGGTACGGCGACCAAAACTGACCTGCATAACTAAATGGGGCCTAACTAGAGAAAGATATACCTGAAGAACCACACCAGATGTCCTCTTACTAATGCTTCGATTAATAAATCACAGTGTCCTATTTGCCTTATACGAACATTCGTGCATTGATCCTTCGGTTTTAAACTGTTACTAATCAAAACTCTCAGATCCCTTCGACAATCTCAACACCATCTAGCTTGTATCTTATTAATATAAGAACAAAGGTAACTGCAGAAGGCCTATTGGCCCATACGAGACAGCTTCTATTTATAACAACGCCTTCATATATCAAAGATTTCTAATTTAGGGGTTTAACTTAGTCATCCTACACTGGACACGTTCAAGTGAATTTATATCCATTCTATAGGACAGCGACCAAAACTGAACTGAACTGGGCCTAAACAGAGCAAGATATAGCTGAAGAACCACATCAGGTCTCTTGTTACTGACGCTTCGATTAATAAATCCCAGTGTCCAATTTGCCTTATTACGAACATTCATGCATTAATCCTATTGTTTTAAATTCTTACTAATCATAACTCCCAGATACCTTTCGCAATCTCAACACCATCTTGCTCGTATCTTGTAACTCTATCATCATTACGTAGCCTCAGAACTTTTCATTTATCAGCATTAAATTGTACCTGACAATCATCTCTCTCTCTCTCTCTCTCTCTCTCTCTCTCTCTCTCTCTCTCTCTCTCTCTCTCTCTCTCTCTCTCTCTCTCTCTCTCTCTCTCTCTCTCTCTCTCTCTCTCTCTCTCTCTCTCTCTCTCTCTCTCTCTCTCTCTCTCTCTCTCTCTCTCTCTCTCTCTCTCTCTCTCTCTCTCTCTCTCTCTCTCTCTCTCATTACACTAATAAAATCACTGTTGTTGTTGTTTCGGATTTAGCTACTCAGAACAAAGTGTTCATGTAGCATGGACTTTGGTGAGCTCGTAAATATATTTATTATCATTAGTGTTATTCCTATTTGTATTCAGGCGCAGGTCAATCACCTCACTTACACAACTGTTGGGGTGTATATAAAAGGAACCCGCTCTTTGAATAATTAAGTCTAGTTCTTAGCACAGGCCAGAAAATACGTTTGTGGACACATAATTTACGTGTTTTTCAATATTTTGCCAAAACATATCTTGGAGAAACTTTACTCATTAGTCTGTGAATTCTAACCGATATTAATAAAAATAATAGATTTTCCTGTAACGCCACAGGTCCAATATACAAAGCCATGGCAGAAATTATATACGAATGTTGTATTCGCAAACCAACTAGGCCAAAAAGAGTATGTGCTCCGATAAAGAAGACTCAAGGTTCGCAAGCAAATTTCCAACAGAAGGAGGAAAAGGTCGTAATCGACAATAAGGCAAAAACAAGCGATGAACAAAATGAGTCTACAAATATACCAATGAAAATAAGAAATGATACGCTGGTCACAAGCCTCGATAAGAAATCATTACTTTGAATGATTCCATCAAAAGTAACAAGCAAACTCCCTGCACTTCATTTGATATGACGATAAAAAATTGTGAGCAAAACCGCATTGAATATTTGCAGCCCAAAAAGCGAGCTAGAAAAGATGACTGTAACATTCCCGAGGATTCATGCAAAAAGCCGAGATTGATCAAACCCAACGACCAAAACTCCAGACGAACAGTTATCTTAATTTAGGGAAATTATTATGAAATTTAAAAGCTAAACTCCCTGTATACAATTTTAAATGTAAAAATTGTATGTCTGATGAAATATGATTATTTAATAAAGATTTAAAAGAATTGATTGTATAATGTGCCTTCGAATTATTAATGTATGGAGATAGAAATTTGTGATCAGTATTTACCTCTGTCTGCTCTAAATCTTTGCTGTTCATGCAATATATTTCCATTACATCGATTTTTGTTTTGAGTTCATGTATTTAACTGGAAATTTTTACTTCTTGTCATACTAATACAGCCTTTCATATGTTTCGCTAAAGGTCTGCTCTGAATAAGGAAAGCAAAGGATACTAACATAAGGTGAAAAAGTAGTGGTGACCTATTAGAGGTGTACAAGTTGACGAATGGGAATAACAAAAGGGGGATAATAATAAGGTATTAAAGGAATCAAAACAAAATAGAACTCGAAAAAATGGTTATAAATTGGACATGTTTAGATTTAGGAAAGACCTTGATAAATACTGGTTCGGTTGTTGATTTGTTGAACAAATTACTGCATAACACATAAGAACGAAGGTAGCTGCAGAAGGCCTATTGGCCCATACGAGGCACCTCCTATTTATAACCACCCAATCCCACTCATATACACGTCCAACCCACGCTTGAAACAGTCGAGGAACCCCACCTCCACTGCGTTTCATGGTAATTGGTTCCACAAATCAACAACCCTGTTACCGAACCAGTATTTACCCAAGTCTTTCCTAAATCTAAACTTATCCAATTGTTTCGCATTCTGTCGTGTGTTGATACTTTTAATACTCCATTAATATCCCCTGTGTTATATCCATTCATCCACTTGTAAACCTCAATCATGTCACCCCCTAACTCTTCGCCTTTCCCGTGAATGCAATTTAAGCTTCGTTAATCTTTATTCATATGAAAGATTTCTAATTTGGGGAATTAACTTTGTCATCCTAAGTTTGACACGTTCAAGAGAATTTATATTCATTCTATGGTACGGCGACCAAAACTGACCTGCATAATCTAAATGGTGGCCTAACTAGAGAAAGATATACCTGAAGAACCACACCAGATGTCCTCTTACTAATGCTTCGATTAATAAATCACAGTGTCCTATTTGCCTTATTACGAACATTCGTGCATTGATCCTTCGGTTTTAAACTGTTACTAATCAAAACTCTCAGATCCCCTTCGACAATCTCAACACCATCTAGCTTGTATCTTATTAATATAAGAAACAAAGGTAACTGCAGAAGGCCTATTGGCCCATACGAGACAGCTTCTATTTATAACAACGCCTTCATATATCAAAGATTTCTAATTTAGGGGTTTAACTTAGTCATCCTACACTGGACACGTTCAAGTGAATTTATATCCATTCTATAGGACAGCGACCAAAACTGAACTGAACTGGGCCTAAACAGAGCAAGATATAGCTGAAGAACCACATCAGGTCTCTTGTTACTGACGCTTCGATTAATAAATCCCAGTGTCCAATTTGCCTTATTACGAACATTCATGCATTAATCCTATTGTTTAAATTCTTACTAATCATAACTCCCAGATACCTTTCGCAATCTCAACCACCATCTTGCTCGTATCTTGTAAATCATCATTACGTAGCCTCAGAACTTTTTCATTTATCAGCATTAAATTGTACCTGACAATCATCTCTCTCTCTCTCTCTCTCTCTCTCTCTCTCTCTCTCTCTCTCTCTCTCTCTCTCTCTCTCTCTCTCTCTCTCTCTCTCTCTCTCTCTCTCTCTCTCTCTCTCTCTCTCTCTCTCTCTCTCTCTCTCTCTCTCTCTATCTCTCTCTCTCTCTCTCTCTCATTACACTAATAACAATCACTGTTGTTGTTGTTCGGATTTAGCTACTCAGAACAAAGTGTTCATGTAGCATGGACTTTGGTGAGCTCGTAAATATATTTATTATCATTAGTGTTATTCCTATTTGTATTCAGGCGCAGGTCAATCACCTCACTTACACAACTGTTGGGGTGTATATAAAAGGAACCCGCTCTTTGAATAATTAAGTCTAGTTCTTAGCACAGGCCAGAAAATACGTTTGTGGACACATAATTTACGTGTTTTTCAATATTTTGCCAAACATATCTTGGAGAAACTTTACTCATTAGTCTGTGAATTCTAACCGATATTAATAAAAAATAATAGATTTTTCCTGTAACGCCACAGGTCCAATATACAAAGCCATGGCAGAAATTATATACGAATGTTGTATTCGCAAACCAACTAGGGCCAAAAAGAGTATGTGCTCCGATAAAGAAGACTCTAAGGTTCGCAAGCAAATTTCAACAGAAGGAGGGAAAAGGTCGTAATCGACAATAAGGCAAAAACAAGCGATGAAACAAAATCGAGTCTACAAATATACCAATGAAAATAAGAAATGATACGCTGGTCACAAGCCTCGATAAGAAGATCATTACTTTGAATGATTCCATGAAAAAGTAACAAGCAAACTCCCTGCACTTCATTTGATATGACGATAAAAAATTGTGAGCAAAACCGCATTGAATATTTGCAGCCCAAAAAGCGAGCTAGAAAAGATGACTGTAACATTCCCGAGGATTCATGCAAAAAGCCGAGATTGATCAAACCCAACGACCAAACTCCAGACGAACAGTTATCTTAATTTAGGGAAATTATTATGAAATTTAAAAGCTAAACTCCCTGTATACAATTTTAAATGTAAAAATTGTATGTCTGATGAAATATGATTATTTAATAAAGATTTAAAAGAATTGATTGTATAATGTGCCTTCGAATTATATAATGTATGGAGATAGAAATTTGTGATCAGTATTTACCTCTGTCTGCTCTAAATCTTTGCTGTTCATGCAATATATTTCCATTACATCGATTTTTGTTTTGAGTTCATGTATTTAACTGGAAATTTTTACTTCTTGTCATACTAATACAGCCTTTCATATGTTTCGCTAAAGGTCTGCTCTGAATAAGGAAAGCAAAGGATACTAACATAAGGTGAAAAAGTAGTGGTGACCTATTAGAGGTGTACAAGTTGACGAATGGGAATAACAAAAGGGGGATAATAATAAGGTATTAAAGGAATCAAAACAAAATAGAACTCGAAAAAATGGTTATAAATTGGACATGTTTAGATTTAGGAAAGACCTTGATAAATACTGGTTCGGTTGTTGATTTGTTGAACAAATTACTGCATAACACATAAGAACGAAGGTAGCTGCAGAAGGCCTATTGGCCCATACGAGGCACCTCCTATTTATAACCACCCAATCCCACTCATATACACGTCCAACCCACGCTTGAAACAGTCGAGGAACCCCACCTCCACTGCGTTTCATGGTAATTGGTTCCACAAATCAACAACCCTGTTACCGAACCAGTATTTACCCAAGTCTTTCCTAAATCTAAACTTATCCAATTGTTTCGCATTCTGTCGTGTGTTGATACTTTTAATACTCCATTAATATCCCCTGTGTTATATCCATTCATCCACTTGTAAACCTCAATCATGTCACCCCCTAACTCTTCGCCTTTCCCGTGAATGCAATTTAAGCTTCGTTAATCTTATTCATATGAAAGATTTCTAATTTGGGGAATTAACTTTGTCATCCTAAGTTTGACACGTTCAAGAGAATTTATATTCATTCTATGGTACGGCGACCAAAACTGACCTGCATAATCTAAATGGGGCCTAACTAGAGAAAGATATACCTGAAGAACCACACCAGATGTCCTCTTACTAATGCTTCGATTAATAAATCACAGTGTCCTATTTGCTTATTACGAACATTCGTGCATTGATCCTTCGGTTTTAAACTGTTACTAATCAAAACTCTCAGATCCCTTCGACAATCTCAACACCATCTAGCTTGTATCTTATTAATATAAGAACAAAGGTAACTGCAGAAGGCCTATTGGCCCATACGAGACAGCTTCTATTTATAACAACTGCCTTCATATATCAAAGATTTCTAATTTAGGGGTTTAAACTTAGTCATCCTACACTGGACACGTTCAAGTGAATTTATATCCATTCTATAGGACAGCGACCAAAACTGAACTGAACTGGCCTAACCAGAGCAAGATATAGCTGAAGAACCACATCAGGTCTCTTGTTACTGACGCTTCGATTAATAAATCCCAGTGTCCAATTTGCCTTATTACGAACATTCATGCATTAATCCTATTGTTTTAAATTCTTACTAATCATAACTCCCAGATACCTTTCGCAATCTCAACACCATCTTGCTCGTATCTTGTAACTATCATCATTACCGTAGCCTCAGAACTTTTTCATTTATCAGCATTAAATTGTACCTGACAATCATCTCTCTCTCCTCTCTCTTCCTCCTCTCTCTCATCTCTCTCTCTCTCTCTCTCTCTCTCTCTCTCTCTCTCTCTCTCTCTCTCTCTCTCTCTCTCTCTCTTCTCTCTCTCTATCTCTCTCTCTCTTCTCTCTCTCTCTCTCCTCTCTCTCTCTCTCTCTCTCTCTCTCTCTCATACACTAATAAAATCACTGTTGTTGTTGTTTGGATTTAGCTACTCAGAACAAAGTGTTCATGTAGCATGGACTTGGTGAGCTCGTAAATATATTTATTATCATTTAGTGTTATTCCTATTTGTATTCAGGCGCAGGTCATCACCTCACTTACACAACTGTTGGGGTGTATATAAAAGGAACCCGCTCTTTGAATAATTTAAGTCTAGTTCTTAGCACAGGCCAGAAAATACGTTTGTGGACACATAATTTACGTGTTTTCAATATTTTGCCAAAACATATCTGGAGAAACTTTACTCATTAGTCTGTGAATTTCTACCCGATTATTAATAAAAAATAATAGATTTTCCTGTAACGCCACAGGTCCAATATAACAAGCCATGGCAGAAATTATATACGAATGTGTATTCGCAAACCAACTAGGCCAAAAGGAGTATGTGCTCCGATAAAGAAGACTCAGGTTCGCAAGCAAATTTCCAACGAAGGAGGAAAAGGTCGTAATCGACAATAAGGCCAAAACAAGCGATGAACAAAATGAGTCTACAAATATACCAATGAAAATAAGAAATGATACGCTGGTCACAAGCCTCGATAAGAAGATCATTACTTTGAATGATTCCATGAAAAGTAACAAGCAAACTCCCTGCACTTCATTTGATATGACGATAAAAAATTGTGAGCAAAACCGCATTGAATATTTGCAGCCCAAAAAGCGAGCTAGAAAAGATGACTGTAACATTCCGAGGATTCATGCAAAAAGCCGAGATTGATCAAACCCAACGACCAAAACTCCAGACGAACAGTTATCTTAATTTAGGGAAATTATTATGAAATTTAAAAGCTAAACTCCCTGTATACAATTTTAAATGTAAAAATTGTATGTCTGATGAAATATGATTATTTAATAAAGATTTAAAAGAATTGATTGTATAATGTGCCCTTCGAATTATATAATGTATGAGAGATAGAAATTTGTGATCAGTATTTACCCTCTGTCTGCTCTAAATCTTTGCTGTTCATGCAATATATTTCCATTACATCGATTTTTGTTTGAGTTCATGTATTTAACTGGAAATTTTTACTTCTTGTCATACTAATACAGCCTTTCATATGTTTCGCTAAAGGTCTGCTCTGAATAAGGAAAGCAAAGGATACTAACATAAGGTGAAAAAGTAGTGGTGACCTATTAGAGGTGTACAAGTTGACGAATGGAATAACAAAAGGGGGATAATAATAAGGTATTAAAGGAATCAAAACAAAATAGAACTCGAAAAAATGGTTATAAATTGGACATGTTTAGATTTAGGAAAGACCTTGATAAATACTGGTTCGGTTTGTTGATTTGTTGAACAAATTTACTGCATAACACATAAGAACGAAGGTAGCTGCAGAAGGCCTATTGGCCCATACGAGGCACCTCCTATTTATAACCACCCAATCCCACTCATATACACGTCCAACCCACGCTTGAAACAGTCGAGGAACCCCACCTCCACTGCGTTTCATGGTAATTGGTTCCACAAATCAACAACCCTGTTACCGAACCAGTATTTACCCAAGTCTTTCCTAATCTAAACTTATCCAATTGTTTCGCATTCTGTCGTGTGTTGATACTTTTAATACTCCATTAATATCCCCTGTGTTATATCCATTCATCCACTTGTAAACCTCAATCATGTCACCCCCTAACTCTTCGCCTTTCCCGTGAATGCAATTTAAGCTTCGTTAATCTTTATTCATATGAAAGATTTCTAATTTGGGGAATTAACTTTGTCATCCTAAGTTTGACACGTTCAAGAGAATTTATACTCATTCTATGGTACGGCGACCAAAACTGACCTGCATAATCTAAATGTGGCCTAACTAGAGAAAGATATACCTGAAGAACCACACCAGATGTCCTCTTACTAATGCTTCGATTAATAAATCACAGTGTCCTATTTGCCTTATTACGAACATTCGTGCATTGATCCTTCGGTTTTAAACTGTTACTAATCAAAACTCTCAGATCCCTTCGACAATCTCAACACCATCTAGCTTGTATCTTATTAATATAAGAACAAAGGTAACTGCAGAAGGCCTATTGCCCATACGAGACAGCTTCTATTTATAACAACGCCTTCATATATCAAAGATTTCTAATTTAGGGGTTTAACTTAGTCATCCTACACTGGACACGTTCAAGTGAATTTATATCCATTCTATAGGACAGCGACAAAACTGAACTGAACTGGGCCTAAACAGAGCAAGATATAGCTGAAGAACCACATCAGGTCTCTTGTTACTGACGCTTCGATTAATAAATCCCAGTGTCCAATTTGCCTTATTACGAACATTCATGCATTAATCCTATTGTTTTAAATTCTTACTAATCATAACTCCCAGATACCTTTCGCAATCTCAACACCATCTTGCTCGTATCTTGTAACTATCATCATTACGTAGCCTCAGAACTTTTTCATTTATCAGCATTAAATTGTACCTGACAATCATCTCTCTCTCTCTCTCTCTCTCTCTCTCTCTCTCTCCTCTCTCTCTCTCTCTCTCTCTCTCTCTCTCTCTCTCTCTCTCTCTCTCTCTCTCTCTCTCTCTCTCTCTCTCTCTCTCTCTCTCTCTCTCTCTCTCTCTCTCTCTCTCTCTCTCTCTCTCATTACACTAATAAAATCACTGTTGTTGTTGTTTCGGATTTAGCTACTCAGAACAAAGTGTTCATGTAGCATGGACTTTGGTGAGCTCGTAAATATATTTATTATCATTAGTGTTATTCCTATTTGTATTCAGGCGCAGGTCAATCACCTCACTTACACAACTGTTGGGGTGTATATAAAAGGAACCCGCTCTTTGAATAATTAAGTCTAGTTCTTAGCACAGGCCAGAAAATACGTTTGTGACACATAATTTACGTGTTTTTCAATATTTTGCCAAAACATATCTTGGAGAAACTTTACTCATTAGTCTGTGAATTCTAAACCGATATTAATAAAATAATAGATTTTCCTGTAACGCCACAGGTCCAATATACAAAGCCATGGCAGAAATTATATACGAATGTTGTATTCGCAAAACAACTAGGCCAAAAAGAGTATGTGCTCCGATAAAGAAGACTCAAGGTTCGCAAGCAAATTTCCAACAGAAGGAGGAAAAGGTCGTAATCGACAATAAGGCAAAAACAAGCGATGAACAAAATGAGTCTACAAATATACCAATGAAAATAAGAAATGATACGCTGGTCACAAGCCTCGTAAGAAGATCATTACTTTGAATGATTCCATGAAAAGTAACAAGCAAACTCCCTGCACTTCATTTGATATGACGATAAAAAATTGTGAGCAAAACCGCATTGAATATTTGCAGCCCAAAAGCGAGCTAGAAAAGATGACTGTAACATTCCCGAGGATTCATGCAAAAAGCCGAGATTGATCAAACCCAACGACCAAAACTCCAGACGAACAGTTATCTTAATTTAGGGAAATTATTATGAAATTTAAAAGCTAAACTCCCTGTATACAATTTTAAATGTAAAAATTGTATGTCTGATGAAATATGATTATTTAATAAAGATTTAAAAGAATTGATTGTATAATGTGCCTTCGAATTATATAATGTATGAGAGATAGAAATTGTTATCAGTATTTACCTCTGTCTGCTCTAAATCTTTGCTGTTCATGCAATATATTTCCATTACATCGATTTTTGTTTTGAGTTCATGTATTTAACTGGAAATTTTTACTCTCTTGTCATTACTAATACAAGCCTTTCATATGTTTCGCTAAAGGTCTGCCTCTGAATAAGGAAAGCAAGGATACTACATAAGGTGAAAAAGTAGTGGTGACCTATTAGAGGTGTACAAGTTTGGACGAATGGGAATAACAAAAGTGGGGATAATAATAAGGTATTAAAGGAATCAAAACAAAATAGAACTCGAAAAATGGTTATAATTGGACATGTTTAGATTTAGGAAAGACCTTGATAAATACTGGTTCGGTTGTTGATTTGTTGAACAAATTACTGCATAACACATAAGAACGAAGGGTAGCTGCAGAAGGCCTATTGGCCCATACGAGGCACCTCCTATTTATAACCACCCAATCCCACTCATATACACGTCCAACCCACGCTTGAAACAGTCGAGGAACCCCACCTCCACTGCGTTTCATGGTAATTGGTTTCCACAAATCAACAACCCTGTTACCGAACCAGTATTTACCCAAGTCTTTCCTAAATCTAAACTTATCCAATTGTTTCGCATTTCTGTCGTGTGTTGATACTTTTAATACTCCATTAATATCCCCTGTGTTATATCCATTCATCCACTTGTAAACCTCAATCATGTCACCCCCTAACTCTTCGCCTTTCCCGTGAATGCAATTTAAGCTTCGTTAATCTTTATTCATATGAAAGATTTCTAATTTGGGGAATTAACTTTGTCATCCTAAGTTTGACACGTTCAAGAGAATTTATATTCATTCTATGGTACGGCGACCAAAACTGACCTGCATAATCTAAATGGGGCCCTAACTAGAGAAAGATATACCTGAAGAACCACACCAGATGTCCTCTTACTAATGCTTCGATTAATAAATCACAGTGTCCTATTTGCCTTATTACGAACATTCGTGCATTGATCCTTCGGTTTTAAACTGTTACTAATCAAAACTCTCAGATCCCTTCGACAATCTCAACACCATCTAGCTTGTATCTTATTAATATAAGAACAAAGGTAACTGCAGAAGGCCTATTGGCCATACGAGACAGCTTCTATTTATAACAACTGCCTTCATATATCAAAGATTTCTAAGTTAGGGGGTTTAACTTAGTCATCCTACACTGGACACGTTCAAGTGAATTTATATCCATTCTATAGGACAGCGACCAAACTGAACTGAAACTGGGCCTAAACAGAGCAAGATATAGCTTGAAGAACCACATCAGGTCTCTTGTTACTGACGCTTCGATTAATAAATCCCAGTGTCCAATTTGCCTTATTACGAACATTCATGCATTAATCCTATTGTTTTAAATTCTTACTAATCATAACTCCCAGATACCTTTCGCAATCTCAACACCATCTTGCTCGTATCTTGTAAATCATCATTACGTAGCCTCAGAACTTTTTCATTTATCAGCATTAAATTGTACCTGACAATCATCTCTCTCTCTCTCTCTCTCTCTCTCTCTCTCTCTCTCTCTCTCTCTCTCTCTCTCTCTCTCTCTCTCTCTCTCTCTCTCTCTCTCTCTCTCTCTCTCTCTCTCTCTCTCTCTCTCTCTCTCTCTCTCTCTCTCATACACTAATAAAATCACTGTTGTTGTTGTTTCGGATTTAGCTACTCAGAACAAAGTGTCATGTAGCATGGACTTTGGTGAGCTCGTAAATATATTTATTATCATTAGTGTTATTCCTATTTGTATTCAGGCGCAGGTCAATCACCTCACTTACACAACTGTTGGGTGTATATAAAAGGAACCCGCTCTTTGAATAATTAAGTCTAGTTCTTAGCACAGGCCAGAAAATACGTTTGTGGACACATAATTTACGTGTTTTTCAATATTTTGCCAAAACATATCTTGGAGAAACTTTACTCATTAGTCTTGTGAATTCTAACCGATATAATAAAAATAATAGATTTTCCTGTAACGCCACAGGTCCAATATACAAAGCCATGGGCAGAAATTATATACGAATGTTGTATTCGCAAACCAACTAGGCCAAAAAGAGTATGTGCTCCGATAAAGAAGACTCAAGGTTCGCAAGCAAATTTCCAACAGAAGGAGGAAAAGGTCGTAATCGACAATAAGGCAAAAACAAGCGATGAACAAAATGAGTCTACAAATATACCAATGAAAATAAGAAATGATACGCTGGTCACAAGCCTCGATAAGAAGATCATTACTTTGAATGATTCCATGAAAAGTAACAAGCAAACTCCCTGCACTTCATTTGATATGACGATAAAAAATTGTGAGCAAAACCGCATTGAATATTTGCAGCCCAAAAAAGCGAGCTAGAAAAGATGACTGTAACATTCCCGAGGATTCATGCAAAAAGCCGAGATTGATCAAACCCAACGACCAAAACTCCAGACGAACAGTTATCTTAATTTAGGGAAATTATTATGAAATTTAAAAGCTAAACTCCCTGTATACAATTTTAAATGTAAAAATTGTATGTCTGATGAAATATGATTATTTAATAAAGATTTAAAAGAATTGATTGTATAATGTGCCTTCGAATTATATAATGTATGGAGATAGAAATTTGTGATCAGTATTTACCTCTGTCTGCTCTAAATCTTTGCTGTTCATGCAATATATTTCCATTACATCGATTTTTGTTTTGAGTTCATGTATTTAACTGGAAATTTTTACTTCTTGTCATACTAATACAGCCTTTCATATGTTTCGCTAAAGGTCTGCTCTGAATAAGGAAAGCAAAGGATACTAACATAAGGTGAAAAAGTAGTGGTGACCTATTAGAGGTGTACAAGTTGACGAATGGGAATAACAAAAGGGGGATAATAATAAGGTATTAAAGGAATCAAAACAAAATAGAACTCGAAAAAATGGTTATAAATTGGACATGTTTAGATTTAGGAAAGACCTTGATAAATACTGGTTCGGTTGTTGATTTGTTGAACAAATTACTGCATAACACATAAGAACGAAGGTAGCTGCAGAAGGCCTATTGGCCCATACGAGGCACCTCCTATTTATAACCACCCAATCCCACTCATATACACGTCCAACCCACGCTTGAAACAGTCGAGGAACCCCACCTCCACTGCGTTTCATGGTAATTGGTTCCACAAATCAACAACCCTGTTACCGAACCAGTATTTACCCAAGTCTTTCCTAAATCTAAACTTATCCAATTGTTTCGCATTCTGTCGTGTGTTGATACTTTTAATACTCCATTAATATCCCCTGTGTTATATCCATTCATCCACTTGTAAACCTCAATCATGTCACCCCCTAACTCTTCGCCTTTCCCGTGAATGCAATTTAAGCTTCGTTAATCTTTATTCATATGAAAGATTTCTAATTTGGGAATTAACTTTGTCATCCTAAGTTTGACACGTTCAAGAGAATTTATATTCATTCTATGGTACGGCGACCAAAACTGACCTGCATAATCTAAATGGGGCCTAACTAGAGAAGATATACCTGAAGAACCACACCAGATGTCCTCTTACTAATGCTTCGATTAATAAATCACAGTGTCCTATTTGCCTTATTACGAACATTCGTGCATTGATCCTTCGGTTTTAAACTGTTACTAATCAAAACTCTCAGATCCCTTCGACAATCTCAACACCATCTAGCTTGTATCTTATTAATATAAGAACAAGGTAACTGCAGAAGGCCTATTGGCCCATACGAGACAGCTTCTATTTATAACAACGCCTTCATATATCAAAGATTTCTAATTTAGGGGTTTAACTTAGTCATCCTACACTGGACACGTTCAAGTGAATTTATATCCATTCTATAGGACAGCGACCAAAACTGAACTGAACTGGGCCTAAACAGAGCAAGATATAGCTGAAGAACCACATCAGGTCTCTTGTTACTGACGCTTCGATAATAAATCCAGTGTCCAATTTGCCTTATTACGAACATTCATGCATTAATCCTATTGTTTTAAATTCTTACTAATCATAACTCCCAGATACCTTTCGCAATCTCAACACCATCTTGCTCGTATCTTGTAAATCATCATTACGTAGCCTCAGAACTTTTTCATTTATCAGCATTAAATTGTACCTGACAATCATCTCTCTCTCTCTCTCTCTCTCTCTCTCTCTCTCTCTCTCTCTCTCTCTCTCTCTCTCTCTCTCTCTCTCCTCTCTCTCTCTCCTCTCTCTCTCTCTCTCTTCTCTCTCTCTCTCTCTCTCTCTCTCTCTCTCTCTCTCTCTCTCTCTCATTACACTAATAAAATCACTGTTGTTGTTGTTTCGGATTTAGCTACTCAGAACAAAGTGTTCATGTAGCATGGACTTTGGTGAGCTCGTAAATATATTTATTATCATTAGTGTTATTCCTATTTGTATTCAGGCGCAGGTCAATCACCTCACTTACACAACTGTTGGGTGTATATAAAAGGAACCCGCTCTTTGAATAATTAAGTCTAGTTCTTAGCACAGGCCAGAAAATACGTTTGGTGGACACATAATTTACGTGTTTTTCAATATTTTGCCAAAACATATCTTGGAGAAACTTTACTCATTAGTCTGTGAATTCTAACCGATATTAATAAAAATAATAGATTTTCCTGTAACGCCACAGGTCCAATATACAAAGCCATGGCAGAAATTATATACGAATGTTGTATTCGCAAACCAACTAGGCCAAAAAGAGTATGTGCTCCGATAAAGAAGACTCAAGGTTCGCAAGCAAATTTCCAACAGAAGGAGGAAAAGGTCGTAATCGACAATAAGGCAAAAACAAGCGATGAACAAAATGAGTCTACAAATATACCAATGAAAATAAGAAATGATACGCTGGTCACAAGCCTCGATAAGAAGATCATTACTTTGAATGATTCCATCAAAAGTAACAAGCAAACTCCCTGCACTTCATTTGATATGACGATAAAAAATTGTGAGCAAAACCGCATTGAATATTTGCAGCCCAAAAGCGAGCTAGAAAAGATGACTGTAACATTCCCGAGGATTCATGCAAAAAGCCGAGATTGATCCAAACCCAACGACCAAAACTCCAGACGAACAGTTATCTTAATTTAGGGAAATTATTATGAAATTTAAAAGCTAAACTCCCTGTATACAATTTTAAATGTAAAAATTGTATGTCTGATGAAATATGATTATTTAATAAAGATTTAAAGAATTGATTGTATAATGTGCCTTCGAATTATATAATGTATGGAGATAGAATTTGTGATCAGTATTTACCTCTGTCTGCTCTAAATCTTGCTGTTCATGCAATATATTTCCATTACATCGATTTTTGTTTTGAGTTCATGTATTTAACTGGAAATTTTTACTTCTTGTCATACTAATACAGCCTTTCATATGTTTCGCTAAAGGTCTGCTCTGAATAAGGAAAGCAAAGGATACTAACATAAGGTGAAAAAGTAGTGGTGACCTATTAGAGGTGTACAAGTTGACGAATGGGAATAACAAAAGGGGGATAATAATAAGGTATTAAAGGAATCAAAACAAAATAGAACTCGAAAAAATGGTTATAAATTGGACATGTTTAGATTTAGGAAAGACCTTGATAAATACTGGTTCGGTTGTTGATTTGTTGAACAAATTACTGCATAACACATAAGAACGAAGGTAGCTGCAGAAGGCCTATTGGCCCATACGAGGCACCTCCTATTTATAACCACCCAATCCCACTCATATACACGTCCAACCCACGCTTGAAACAGTCGAGGAACCCCACCTCCACTGCGTTTCATGGTAATTGGTTCCACAAATCAACAACCCTGTTACCGAACCAGTATTTACCCAAGTCTTTCCTAAATCTAAACTTATCCAATTGTTTCGCATTCTGTCGTGTGTTGATACTTTTAATACTCCATTAATATCCCCTGTGTTATATCCATTCATCCACTTGTAAACCTCAATCATGTCACCCCCTAACTCTTCGCCTTTCCCGTGAATGCAATTTAAGCTTCGTTAATCTTTATTCATATGAAAGATTTCTAATTTGGGGAATTACCTTTGTCATCCTAAGTTTGACACGTTCAAGAGAATTTATATTCATTCTATGGTACGGCGACCAAAACTGACCTGCATAATCTAAATGGGGCCTAACTAGAGAAAGATATACCTGAAGAACCACACCAGATGTCCTCTTACTAATGCTTCGATTAATAAATCACAGTGTCCTATTTGCCTTATTACGAACATTCGTGCATTGATCCTTCGGTTTTAAACTGTTACTAATCAAAACTCTCAGATCCCTTCGACAATCTCAACACCATCTAGCTTGTATCTTATTAATATAAGAACAAAGGTAACTGCAGAAGGCCTATTGGCCCATACGAGACAGCTTCTATTTATAACAACGCCTTCATAAATCAAAGATTTCTAATTTAGGGGTTTAACTTAGTCATCCTACACTGGACACGTTCAAGTGAATTTATATCCATTCTATAGGACAGCGACCAAAACTGAACTGAACTGGGCCTAAACAGAGCAAGATATAGCTGAAGAACCACATCAGGTCTCTTGTTACTGACGCTTCGATTAATAAATCCCAGTGTCCAATTTGCCTTATTACGAACATTCATGCATTAATCCTATTGTTTTAAATTCTTACTAATCATAACTCCCAGATACCTTCGCAATCTCAACACCATCTTGCTCGTATCTTGTAAATCATCATTACGTAGCCTCAGAACTTTTTCATTTATCAGCATTAAATTGTACCTGACAATCATCTCTCTCTCTCTCTCTCTCTCTCTCTCTCCTCTCTCTCTCTCTCTCTCTCTCTCCTCTCTCTCTCTCTCTCTCTCTCTCTCTCTCTCTCTCTCTCTCTCTCTCTCTCTCTCTCATTACACTAATAAAATCACTGTTGTTGTTGTTTCGGATTTAGCTACTCAGAACAAAGTGTTCATGTAGCATGGACTTTGGTGAGCTCGTAAATATATTTATTATCATTAGTGTTATTCCTATTTGTATTCAGGCGCAGGTCAATCACCTCACTTACACAACTGTTGGGGTGTATATAAAAGGAACCCGCTCTTTGAATAATTAAGTCTAGTTCTTAGCACAGGCCAGAAAATACGTTGTGGACACATAATTTACGTGTTTTTCAATATTTTGCCAAAACATATCTTGGAGAAACTTTACTCATTAGTCTGTGAATTCTAACCGATATTAATAAAAATAATAGATTTTCCTGTAACGCCACAGGTCCAATATACAAAGCCATGGCAGAAATTATATACGAATGTTGTATTCGCAAACCAACTAGGCCAAAAAGAGTATGTGCTCCGATAAAGAAGACTCAAGGTTCGCAAGCAAATTTCCAACAGAAGGAGGAAAAGGTCGTAATCGACAATAAGGCAAAACAAGCGATGAACAAAATGAGTCTACAAATATACCAATGAAAATAAGAAATGATACGCTGGTCACAAGCCTCGATAAGAAGATCATTACTTTGAATGATTCCATCAAAAGTAACAAGCAAACTCCCTGCACTTCATTTGATATGACGATAAAAAATTGTGAGCAAAACCGCATTGAATATTTGCAGCCCAAAAAGCGAGCTAGAAAAGATGACTGTAACATTCCCGAGGATTCATGCAAAAAGCCGAGATTGATCAAACCCAACGACCAAAACTCCAGACGAACAGTTATCTTAATTTAGGGAAATTATTATGAAATTAAAAGCTAAACTCCCTGTATACAATTTTAAATGTAAAAATTGTATGTCTGATGAAATATGATTATTTAATAAAGATTTAAAAGAATTGATTGTATAATGTGCCTTCGAATTATATAATGTATGGAGATAGAAATTTGTGATCAGTATTTACCTCTGTCTGCTCTAAATCTTTGCTGTTCATGCAATATATTTCCATTACATCGATTTTTGTTTTGAGTTCATGTATTTAACTGGAAATTTTTACTTCTTGTCATACTAATACAGCCTTTCATATGTTTCGCTAAAGGTCTGCTCTGAATAAGGAAAGCAAAGGATACTAACATAAGGTGAAAAGTAGTGGTGACCTATTAGAGGTGTACAAGTTGACGAATGGGAATAACAAAAGGGGGATAATAATAAGGTATTAAAGGAATCAAAACAAAATAGAACTCGAAAAAATGGTTATAAATTGGACATGTTTAGATTTAGGAAAGACCTTGATAAATACTGGTTCGGTTGTTGATTTGTTGAACAAATTACTGCATAACACATAAGAACGAAGGTAGCTGCAGAAGGCCTATTGGCCCATACGAGGCACCTCCTATTTATAACCACCCAATCCCACTCATATACACGTCCAACCCACGCTTGAAACAGTCGAGGAACCCCACCTCCACTGCGTTTCATGGTAATTGGTTCCACAAATCAACAACCCTGTTACCGAACCAGTATTTACCCAAGTCTTTCCTAAATCTAAACTTATCCAATTGTTTTCGCATTCTGTCGTGTGTTGATACTTTTAATACTCCATTAATATCCCCTGTGTTATATCCATTCATCCACTTGTAAACCTCAATCATGTCACCCCCTAACTCTTCGCCTTTCCCGTGAATGCAATTTAAGCTTCGTTAATCTTTATTCATATGAAAGATTTCTAATTTGGGGAATTACCTTTGTCATCCTAAGTTTGACACGTTCAAGAGAATTTATATTCATTCTATGGTACGGCGACCAAAACTGACCTGCATAATCTAAATGGGGCCTAACTAGAGAAAGATATACCTGAAGAACCACACCAGATGTCCTCTTACTAATGCTTCGATTAATAAATCACAGTGTCCTATTTGCCTTATTACGAACATTCGTGCATTGATCCTTCGGTTTTAAACTGTTACTAATCAAAACTCTCAGATCCCTTCGACAATCTCAACACCATCTAGCTTGTATCTTATTAATATAAGAACAAAGGTAACTGCAGAAGGCCTATTGGCCCATACGAGACAGCTTCTATTTATAACAACGCCTTCATATATCAAAGATTTCTAATTTAGGGGTTTAACTTAGTCATCCTACACTGGACACGTTCAAGTGAATTTATATCCATTCTATAGGACAGCGACCAAAACTGAACTGAACTGGGCCTAAACAGAGCAAGATATAGCTGAAGAACCACATCAGGTCTCTTGTTACTGACGCTTCGATTAATAAATCCCAGTGTCCAATTTGCCTTATTACGAACATTCATGCATTAATCCTATTGTTTTAAATTCTTACTAATCATAACTCCCAGATACCTTTCGCAATCTCAACACCATCTTGCTCGTATCTTGTAAATCATCATTACGTAGCCTCAGAACTTTTTCATTTATCAGCATTAAATTGTACCTGACAATCATCTCTCTCTCTCTCTCTCTCTCTCTCTCTCTCTCTCTCTCTCTCTCTCTCTCTCTCTCTCTCTCTCTCTCTCTCTCTCTCTCTCTCTCATTACACTAATAAAATCACTGTTGTTGTTGTTTCGGATTTAGCTACTCAGAACAAAGTGTTCATGTAGCATGGACTTTGGTGAGCTCGTAAATATATTTATTATCATTAGTGTTATTCCTATTTGTATTCAGGCGCAGGTCAATCACCTCACTTACACAACTGTTGGGGTGTATATAAAAGGAACCCGCTCTTTGAATAATTAAGTCTAGTTCTTAGCACAGGCCAGAAAATACGTTTGTGGACACATAATTTACGTGTTTTTCAATATTTTGCCAAAACATATCTTGGAGAAACTTTACTCATTAGTCTGTGAATTCTAACCGATATTAATAAAAATAATAGATTTTCCTGTAACGCCACAGGTCCAATATACAAAGCCATGGCAGAAATTATATACGAATGTTGTATTCGCAAACCAACTAGGCCAAAAAGAGTATGTGCTCCGATAAAGAAGACTCAAGGTTCGCAAGCAAATTTCCAACAGAAGGAGGAAAAGGTCGTAATCGACAATAAGGCAAAAACAAGCGATGAACAAAATGAGTCTACAAATATACCAATGAAAATAAGAAATGATACGCTGGTCACAAGCCTCGATAAGAAGATCATTACTTTGAATGATTCCATCAAAAGTAACAAGCAAACTCCCTGCACTTCATTTGATATGACGATAAAAAATTGTGAGCAAAACCGCATTGAATATTTGCAGCCCAAAAAGCGAGCTAGAAAAGATGACTGTAACATTCCCGAGGATTCATGCAAAAAGCCGAGATTGATCAAACCCAACGACCAAAACTCCAGACGAACAGTTATCTTAATTTAGGGAAATTATTATGAAATTTAAAAGCTAAACTCCCTGTATACAATTTTAAATGTAAAAATTGTATGTCTGATGAAATATGATTATTTAATAAAGATTTAAAAGAATTGATTGTATAATGTGCCTTCGAATTATATAATGTATGGAGATAGAAATTTGTGATCAGTATTTACCTCTGTCTGCTCTAAATCTTTGCTGTTCATGCAATATATTTCCATTACATCGATTTTTGTTTTGAGTTCATGTATTTAACTGGAAATTTTTACTTCTTGTCATACTAATACAGCCTTTCATATGTTTCGCTAAAGGTCTGCTCTGAATAAGGAAAGCAAAGGATACTAACATAAGGTGAAAAAGTAGTGGTGACCTATTAGAGGTGTACAAGTTGACGAATGGGAATAACAAAAGGGGGATAATAATAAGGTATTAAAGGAATCAAAACAAAATAGAACTCGAAAAAATGGTTATAAATTGGACATGTTTAGATTTAGGAAAGACCTTGATAAATACTGGTTCGGTTGTTGATTTGTTGAACAAATTACTGCATAACACATAAGAACGAAGGTAGCTGCAGAAGGCCTATTGGCCCATACGAGGCACCTCCTATTTATAACCACCCAATCCCACTCATATACACGTCCAACCCACGCTTGAAACAGTCGAGGAACCCCACCTCCACTGCGTTTCATGGTAATTGGTTCCACAAATCAACAACCCTGTTACCGAACCAGTATTTACCCAAGTCTTTCCTAAATCTAAACTTATCCAATTGTTTCGCATTCTGTCGTGTGTTGATACTTTTAATACTCCATTAATATCCCCTGTGTTATATCCATTCATCCACTTGTAAACCTCAATCATGTCACCCCCTAACTCTTCGCCTTTCCCGTGAATGCAATTTAAGCTTCGTTAATCTTTATTCATATGAAAGATTTCTAATTTGGGGAATTACCTTTGTCATCCTAAGTTTGACACGTTCAAGAGAATTTATATTCATTCTATGGTACGGCGACCAAAACTGACCTGCATAATCTAAATGGGCCTAACTAGAGAAAGATATACCTGAAGAACCACACCAGATGTCCTCTTACTAATGCTTCGATTAATAAATCACAGTGTCCTATTTGCCTTATTACGAACATTCGTGCATTGATCCTTCGGTTTTAAACTGTTACTAATCAAAACTCTCAGATCCCTTCGACAATCTCAACACCATCTAGCTTGTATCTTATTAATATAAGAACAAAGGTAACTGCAGAAGGCCTATTGGCCCATACGAGACAGCTTCTATTTATAACAACGCCTTCATATATCAAAGATTTCTAATTTAGGGGTTTAACTTAGTCATCCTACACTGGACACGTTCAAGTGAATTTATATCCATTCTATAGGACAGCGACCAAAACTGAACTGAACTGGGCCTAAACAGAGCAAGATATAGCTGAAGAACCACATCAGGTCTCTTGTTACTGACGCTTCGATTAATAAATCCCAGTGTCCAATTTGCCTTATTACGAACATTCATGCATTAATCCTATTGTTTTAAATTCTTACTAATCATAACTCCCAGATACCTTTCGCAATCTCAACACCATCTTGCTCGTATCTTGTAAATCATCATTACGTAGCCTCAGAACTTTTTCATTTATCAGCATTAAATTGTACCTGACAATCATCTCTCTCTCTCTCTCTCTCTCTCTCTCTCTCTCTCTCTCTCTCTCTCTCTCTCTCTCTCTCTCTCTCTCTCTCTCTCTCTCTCTCTCATTACACTAATAAAATCACTGTTGTTGTTGTTTCGGATTTAGCTACTCAGAACAAAGTGTTCATGTAGCATGGACTTTGGTGAGCTCGTAAATATATTTATTATCATTAGTGTTATTCCTATTTGTATTCAGGCGCAGGTCAATCACCTCACTTACACAACTGTTGGGGTGTATATAAAGGAACCCGCTCTTTGAATAATTAAGTCTAGTTCTTAGCACAGGCCAGAAAATACGTTTGTGGACACATAATTTACGTGTTTTTCAATATTTTGCCAAAACATATCTTGGAGAAACTTTACTCATTAGTCTGTGAATTCTAACCGATATTAATAAAAATAATAGATTTTCCTGTAACGCCACAGGTCCAATATACAAAGCCATGGCAGAAATTATATACGAATGTTGTATTCGCAAACCAACTAGGCCAAAAAGAGTATGTGCTCCGATAAAGAAGACTCAAGGTTCGCAAGCAAATTTCCAACAGAAGGAGGAAAAGGTCGTAATCGACAATAAGGCAAAAACAAGCGATGAACAAAATGAGTCTACAAATATACCAATGAAAATAAGAAATGATACGCTGGTCACAAGCCTCGATAAGAAGATCATTACTTTGAATGATTCCATCAAAAGTAACAAGCAAACTCCCTGCACTTCATTTGATATGACGATAAAAATTGTGAGCAAAACCGCATTGAATATTTGCAGCCCAAAAAGCGAGCTAGAAAAGATGACTGTAACATTCCCGAGGATTCATGCAAAAAGCCGAGATTGATCAAACCCAACGACCAAAACTCCAGACGAACAGTTATCTTAATTTAGGGAAATTATTATGAAATTTAAAAGCTAAACTCCCTGTATACAATTTTAAATGTAAAAATTGTATGTCTGATGAAATATGATTATTTAATAAAGATTTAAAAGAATTGATTGTATAATGTGCCTTCGAATTATATAATGTATGGAGATAGAAATTTGTGATCAGTATTTACCTCTGTCTGCTCTAAATCTTTGCTGTTCATGCAATATATTTCCATTACATCGATTTTTGTTTTGAGTTCATGTATTTAACTGGAAATTTTTACTTCTTGTCATACTAATACAGCCTTTCATATGTTTCGCTAAAGGTCTGCTCTGAATAAGGAAAGCAAAGGATACTAACATAAGGTGAAAAAGTAGTGGTGACCTATTAGAGGTGTACAAGTTGACGAATGGGAATAACAAAAGGGGGATAATAATAAGGTATTAAAGGAATCAAAACAAAATAGAACTCGAAAAAATGGTTATAAATTGGACATGTTTAGATTTAGGAAAGACCTTGATAAATACTGGTTCGGTTGTTGATTTGTTGAACAAATTACTGCATAACACATAAGAACGAAGGTAGCTGCAGAAGGCCTATTGGCCCATACGAGGCACCTCCTATTTATAACCACCCAATCCCACTCATATACACGTCCAACCCACGCTTGAAACAGTCGAGGAACCCCACCTCCACTGCGTTTCATGGTAATTGGTTCCACAAATCAACAACCCTGTTACCGAACCAGTATTTACCCAAGTCTTTCCTAAATCTAAACTTATCCAATTGTTTCGCATTCTGTCGTGTGTTGATACTTTTAATACTCCATTAATATCCCCTGTGTTATATCCATTCATCCACTTGTAAACCTCAATCATGTCACCCCCTAACTCTTCGCCTTTCCCGTGAATGCAATTTAAGCTTCGTTAATCTTTATTCATATGAAAGATTTCTAATTTGGGGAATTAACTTTGTCATCCTAAGTTTGACACGTTCAAGAGAATTTATATTCATTCTATGGTACGGCGACCAAAACTGACCTGCATAATCTAAATGGGGCCTAACTAGAGAAAGATATACCTGAAGAACCACACCAGATGTCCTCTTACTAATGCTTCGATTAATAAATCACAGTGTCCTATTTGCCTTATTACGAACATTCGTGCATTGATCCTTCGGTTTTAAACTGTTACTAATCAAAACTCTCAGATCCCTTCGACAATCTCAACACCATCTAGCTTGTATCTTATTAATATAAGAACAAAGGTAACTGCAGAAGGCCTATTGGCCCATACGAGACAGCTTCTATTTATAACAACGCCTTCATATATCAAAGATTTCTAATTTAGGGGTTTAACTTAGTCATCCTACACTGGACACGTTCAAGTGAATTTATATCCATTCTATAGGACAGCGACCAAAACTGAACTGAACTGGGCCTAAACAGAGCAAGATATAGCTGAAGAACCACATCAGGTCTCTTGTTACTGACGCTTCGATTAATAAATCCCAGTGTCCAATTTGCCTTATTACGAACATTCATGCATTAATCCTATTGTTTTAAATTCTTACTAATCATAACTCCCAGATACCTTTCGCAATCTCAACACCATCTTGCTCGTATCTTGTAACTCTATCATCATTACGTAGCCTCAGAACTTTTTCATTTATCAGCATTAAATTGTACCTGACAATCATCTCTCTCTCTCTCTCTCTCTCTCTCTCTCTCTCTCTCTCTCTCTCTCTCTCTCTCTCTCTCTCTCTCTCTCTCTCTCTCTCCTCTCTCTCTCTCTCTCTCTCTCTCTCTCTCTCTCTCTCTCTCTCTCTCTCTCTCTCTCTCTCTCTCTCTCTCTCTCTCTCTCTCTCTCTCTCTCTCTCTCTCTCTCCTCTCTCTCTCTCTCTCTCTCTCTCTCTCTCTCTCTCTCTCTCTCTCTCTCTCTCTCTCTCTCTCTCTCTCTCTCTCTCATTACACTAATAAAATCACTGTTGTTGTTGTTTCGGATTTAGCTACTCAGAACAAAGTGTTCATGTAGCATGGACTTTGGTGAGCTCGTAAATATATTTATTATCATTAGTGTTATTCCTATTTGTATTCAGGCGCAGGTCAATCACCTCACTTACACAACTGTTGGGGTGTATATAAAAGGAACCCGCTCTTTGAATAATTAAGTCTAGTTCTTAGCACAGGCCAGAAAATACGTTTGTGGACACATAATTTACGTGTTTTTCAATATTTTGCCAAAACATATCTTGGAGAAACTTTACTCATTAGTCTGTGAATTCTAACCGATATTAATAAAAATAATAGATTTTCCTGTAACGCCACAGGTCCAATATACAAAGCCATGGCAGAAATTATATACGAATGTTGTATTCGCAAACCAACTAGGCCAAAAAGAGTATGTGCTCCGATAAAGAAGACTCAAGGTTCGCAAGCAAATTTCCAACAGAAGGAGGAAAAGGTCGTAATCGACAATAAGGCAAAAACAAGCGATGAACAAAATGAGTCTACAAATATACCAATGAAAATAAGAAATGATACGCTGGTCACAAGCCTCGATAAGAAGATCATTACTTTGAATGATTCCATCAAAAGTAACAAGCAAACTCCCTGCACTTCATTTGATATGACGATAAAAAATTGTGAGCAAAACCGCATTGAATATTTGCAGCCCAAAAAGCGAGCTAGAAAAGATGACTGTAACATTCCCGAGGATTCATGCAAAAAGCCGAGATTGATCAAACCCAACGACCAAAACTCCAGACGAACAGTTATCTTAATTTAGGGAAATTATTATGAAATTTAAAAGCTAAACTCCCTGTATACAATTTTAAATGTAAAAATTGTATGTCTGATGAAATATGATTATTTAATAAAGATTTAAAAGAATTGATTGTATAATGTGCCTTCGAATTATATAATGTATGGAGATAGAAATTTGTGATCAGTATTTACCTCTGTCTGCTCTAAATCTTTGCTGTTCATGCAATATATTTCCATTACATCGATTTTTGTTTTGAGTTCATGTATTTAACTGGAAATTTTTACTTCTTGTCATACTAATACAGCCTTTCATATGTTTCGCTAAAGGTCTGCTCTGAATAAGGAAAGCAAAGGATACTAACATAAGGTGAAAAAGTAGTGGTGACCTATTAGAGGTGTACAAGTTGACGAATGGGAATAACAAAAGGGGATAATAATAAGGTATTAAAGGAATCAAACAAAATAGAACTCGAAAAAATGGTTATAAATTGGACATGTTTAGATTTAGGAAAGACCTTGATAAATACTGGTTCGGTTGTTGATTTGTTGAACAAATTACTGCATAACACATAAGAACGAAGGTAGCTGCAGAAGGCCTATTGGCCCATACGAGGCACCTCCTATTTATAACCACCCAATCCCACTCATATACACGTCCAACCCACGCTTGAAACAAGTCGAGGAACCCCACCTCCACTGCGTTTCATGGTAATTGGTTCCACAAATCAACAACCCTGTTACCGAACCAGTATTTACCCAAGTCTTTCCTAAATCTAAACTTATCCAATTGTTTCGCATTCTGTCGTGTGTTGATACTTTTAATACTCCATTAATATCCCCTGTGTTATATCCATTCATCCACTTGTAAACCTCAATCATGTCACCCCCTAACTCTTCGCCTTTCCCGTGAATGCAATTTAAGCTTCGTTAATCTTTATTCATATGAAAGATTTCTAATTTGGGGAATTACCTTTGTCATCCTAAGTTTGACACGTTCAAGAGAATTTATATTCATTCTATGGTACGGCGACCAAACTGACCTGCATAATCTAAATGGGGCCTAACTAGAGAAAGATATACCTGAAGAACCACACCAGATGTCCTCTTACTAATGCTTCGATTAATAAATCACAGTGTCCTATTTGCCTTATTACGAACATTCGTGCATTGATCCTTCGGTTTTAAACTGTTACTAATCAAAACTCTCAGATCCCTTCGACAATCTCAACACCATCTAGCTTGTATCTTATTAATATAAGAACAAAGGTAACTGCAGAAGGCCTATTGGCCCATACGAGACAGCTTCTATTTATAACAACGCCTTCATATATCAAAGATTTCTAATTTAGGGGTTTAACTTAGTCATCCTACACTGGACACGTTCAAGTGAATTTATATCCATTCTATAGGACAGCGACCAAAACTGAACTGAACTGGGCCTAAACAGAGCAAGATATAGCTGAAGAACCACATCAGGTCTCTTGTTACTGACGCTTCGATTAATAAATCCCAGTGTCCAATTTGCCTTATTACGAACATTCATGCATTAATCCTATTGTTTTAAATTCTTACTAATCATAACTCCCAGATACCTTTCGCAATCTCAACACCATCTTGCTCGTATCTTGTAAATCATCATTACGTAGCCTCAGAACTTTTTCATTTATCAGCATTAAATTGTACCTGACAATCATCTCTCTCTCTCTCTCTCTCTCTCTCTCTCTCTCTCTCTCTCTCTCTCTCTCTCTCTCTCTCTCTCTCTCATCTCTCTCTCTCTCTCTCTCTCTCTCTCATTACACTAATAAAATCACTGTTGTTGTTGTTTCGGATTTAGCTACTCAGAACAAAGTGTTCATGTAGCATGGACTTTGGTGAGCTCGTAAATATATTTATTATCATTAGTGTTATTCCTATTTGTATTCAGGCGCAGGTCAATCACCTCACTTACACAACTGTTGGGGTGTATATAAAAGGAACCCGCTCTTTGAATAATTAAGTCTAGTTCTTAGCACAGGCCAGAAAATACGTTTGTGGACACATAATTACGTGTTTTTCAATATTTTGCCAAAACATATCTTGAGAAACTTTACTCATTAGTCTGTGAATTCTAACCGATATTAATAAAAATAATAGATTTTCCTGTAACGCCACAGGTCCAATATACAAAGCCATGGCAGAAATTATATACGAATGTTGTATTCGCAAACCAACTAGGCCAAAAAGAGTATGTGCTCCGATAAAGAAGACTCAAGGTTCGCAAGCAAATTTCCAACAGAAGGAGGAAAAGGTCGTAATCGACAATAAGGCAAAAACAAGCGATGAACAAAATGAGTCTACAAATATACCAATGAAAATAAGAAATGATACGCTGGTCACAAGCCTCGATAAGAAGATCATTACTTTGAATGATTCCATCAAAAGTAACAAGCAAACTCCCTGCACTTCATTTGATATGACGATAAAAATTGTGAGCAAAACCGCATTGAATATTTGCAGCCCAAAAGCGAGCTAGAAAAGATGACTGTAACATTCCCGAGGATTCATGCAAAAAGCCGAGATTGATCAAACCCAACGACCAAAACTCCAGACGAACAGTTATCTTAATTTAGGGAAATTATTATGAAATTTAAAAGCTAAACTCCCTGTATACAATTTTAAATGTAAAAATTGTATGTCTGATGAAATATGATTATTTAATAAAGATTTAAAAGAATTGATTGTATAATGTGCCTTCGAATTATATAATGTATGGAGATAGAAATTTGTGATCAGTATTTACCTCTGTCTGCTCTAAATCTTTGCTGTTCATGCAATATATTTCCATTACATCGATTTTTGTTTTGAGTTCATGTATTTAACTGGAAATTTTTACTTCTTGTCATACTAATACAGCCTTTCATATGTTTCGCTAAAGGTCTGCTCTGAATAAGGAAAGCAAAGGATACTAACATAAGGTGAAAAAGTAGTGGTGACCTATTAGAGGTGTACAAGTTGACGAATGGGAATAACAAAAGGGGATAATAATAAGGTATTAAAGGAATCAAAACAAAATAGAACTCGAAAAAATGGTTATAAATTGGACATGTTTAGATTTAGGAAAGACCTTGATAAATACTGGTTCGGTTGTTGATTTGTTGAACAAATTACTGCATAACACATAAGAACGAAGGTAGCTGCAGAAGGCCTATTGGCCCATACGAGGCACCTCCTATTTATAACCACCCAATCCCACTCATATACACGTCCAACCCACGCTTGAAACAGTCGAGGAAACCCCACCTCCACTGCGTTTCATGGTAATTGGTTCCACAAATCAACAACCCTGTTACCGAACCAGTATTTACCCAAGTCTTTCCTAAATCTAAACTTATCCAATTGTTTCGCATTCTGTCGTGTGTTGATACTTTTAATACTCCATTAATATCCCCTGTGTTATATCCATTCATCCACTTGTAAACCTCAATCATGTCACCCCCCTAACTCTTCGCCTTTCCCGTGAATGCAATTTAAGCTTCGTTAATCTTTATTCATATGAAAGATTTCTAATTTGGGGAATTAACTTTGTCATCCTAAGTTTGACACGTTCAAGAGAATTATATTCATTCTATGGTACGGCGACCAAAACTGACCTGCATAATCTAAATGGGGCCTAACTAGAGAAAGATATACCTGAAGAACCACACCAGATGTCCTCTTACTAATGCTTCGATTAATAAATCACAGTGTCCTATTTGCCTTATTACGAACATTCGTGCATTGATCCTTCGGGTTTTAAACTGTTACTAATCAAAACTCTCAGATCCCTTCGACAATCTCAACACCATCTAGCTTGTATCTTATTAATATAAGAACAAAGGTAACTGCAGAAGGCCTATTGGCCCATACGAGACAGCTTCTATTTATAACAACGCCTTCATATATCAAAGATTTCTAATTTAGGGGTTTAACTTAGTCATCCTACACTGGACACGTTCAAGTGAATTTATATCCATTCTATAGGACAGCGACCAAAACTGAACTGAACTGGGCCTAAACAGAGCAAGATATAGCTGAAGAACCACATCAGGTCTCTTGTTACTGACGCTTCGATTAATAAATCCCAGTGTCCAATTTGCCTTATTACGAACATTCATGCATTAATCCTATTGTTTTAAATTCTTACTAATCATAACTCCCAGATACCTTTCGCATCTCCAACACCATCTTGCTCGTATCTTGTAACTCTATCATCATTACGTAGCCTCAGAACTTTTTCATTTATCAGCATTAAATTGTACCTGACAATCATCTCTCTCTCTCTCTCTCTCTCTCTCTCTCTCTCTCTCTCTCTCTCTCTTCTCTCTCTCTCTCTCTCTCTCTCTCTCTCTCTCTCTCTCTCTCTCTCTCTCTCTCTCTCTCTCTCTCTCTCCTCTCTCTCTCCTCTCTCTCTCTCTCTCTCTCTCTCTCTCTCTCTCTCTCCACTAATAAAATCACTGTTGTTGTTGTTTCGGATTTAGCTACTCAGAACAAAGTGTTCATGTAGCATGGACTTTGGTGAGCTCGTAAATATATTTATTATCATTAGTGTTATTCCTATTTGTATTCAGGCGCAGGTCAATCACCTCACTTACACAACTGTTGGGGTGTATATAAAAGGAACCCGCTCTTTGAATAATTAAGTCTAGTTCTTAGCACAGGCCAGAAAATACGTTTGTGGACACATAATTTACGTGTTTTTCAATATTTTGCCAAAACATATCTTGGAGAAACTTTACTCATTAGTCTGTGAATTCTAACCGATATTAATAAAAAATAATAGATTTTCCTGTAACGCCACAGGTCCAATATACAAAGCCATGGCAGAAATTATATACGAATGTTGTATTCGCAAACCAACTAGGCCAAAAAGAGTATGTGCTCCGATAAAGAAGACTCAAGGTTCGCAAGCAAATTTCCAACAGAAGGAGGAAAAGGTCGTAATCGACAATAAGGCAAAAACAAGCGATGAACAAAATGAGTCTACAAATATACCAATGAAAATAAGAAATGATACGCTGGTCACAAGCCTCGATAAGAAGATCATTACTTTGAATGATTCCATCAAAAGTAACAAGCAAACTCCCTGCACTTCATTTGATATGACGATAAAAAATTGTGAGCAAAACCGCATTGAATATTTGCAGCCCAAAAAGCGAGCTAGAAAAGATGACTGTAACATTCCGAGGATTCATGCAAAAAGCCGAGATTGATCAAACCCAACGACCAAAACTCCAGACGAACAGTTATCTTAATTTAGGGAAATTATTATGAAATTTAAAAGCTAAACTCCCTGTATACAATTTTAAATGTAAAAATTGTATGTCTGATGAAATATGATATTTAATAAAGATTTAAAAGAATTGATTGTATAATGTGCCTTCGAATTATATAATGTATGGAGATAGAATTTGTGATCAGTATTTACCTCTGTCTGCTCTAAATCTTTGCTGTTCATGCAATATATTTCCATTACATCGATTTTTGTTTTGAGTTCATGTATTTAACTGGAAATTTTTACTTCTTGTCATACTAATACAGCCTTTCATATGTTTCGCTAAAGGTCTGCTCTGAATAAGGAAAGCAAAGGATACTAACATAAGGTGAAAAAGTAGTGGTGACCTATTAGAGGTGTACAAGTTGACGAATGGGAATAACAAAAGGGGGATAATAATAAGGTATTAAAGGAATCAAAACAAAATAGAACTCGAAAAAATGGTTATAAATTGGACATGTTTAGATTTAGGAAAGACCTTGATAAATACTGGTTCGGTTGTTGATTTGTTGAACAAATTACTGCATAACACATAAGAACGAAGGTAGCTGCAGAAGGCCTATTGGCCCATACGAGGCACCTCCTATTTATAACCACCCAATCCCACTCATATACACGTCCAACCCACGCTTGAAACAGTCGAGGAACCCCACCTCCACTGCGTTTCATGGTAATTGGTTCCACAAATCAACAACCCTGTTACCGAACCAGTATTTACCCAAGTCTTTCCTAAATCTAAACTTATCCAATTGTTTCGCATTCTGTCGTGTGTTGATACTTTTAATACTCCATTAATATCCCCTGTGTTATATCCATTCATCCACTTGTAAACCTCAATCATGTCACCCCCTAACTCTTTGCCTTTCCCGTGAATGCAATTTAAGCTTCGTTAATCTTTATTCATATGAAAGATTTCTAATTTGGGGAATTAACTTTGTCATCCTAAGTTTGACACGTTCAAGAGAATTTATATTCATTCTATGGTACGGCGACCAAAACTGACCTGCATAATCTAAATGGGGCCTAACTAGAGAAAGATATACCTGAAGAACCACACCAGATGTCCTCTTACTAATGCTTCGATTAATAAATCACAGTGTCCTATTTGCCTTATTACGAACATTCGTGCATTGATCCTTCGGTTTTAAACTGTTACTAATCAAAAACTCTCAGATCCCTTCGACAATCTCAACACCATCTAGCTTGTATCTTATTAATATAAGAACAAAGGTAACTGCAGAAGGCCTATTGGCCCATACGAGACAGCTTCTATTTATAACAACGCCTTCATATATCAAAGATTTCTAATTTAGGGGTTTAACTTAGTCATCCTACACTGGACACGTTCAAGTGAATTTATATCCATTCTATAGGACAGCGACCAAAACTGAACTGAACTGGGCCTAAACAGAGCAAGATATAGCTGAAGAACCACATCAGGTCTCTTGTTACTGACGCTTCGATTAATAAATCCCAGTGTCCAATTTGCCTTATTACGAACATTCATGCATTAATCCTATTGTTTTAATTCTTACTAATCATAACTCCCAGATACCTTTCGCAATCTCAACACCATCTTGCTCGTATCTTGTAAATCATCATTACGTAGCCTCAGAACTTTTTCATTTATCAGCATTAAATTGTACCTGACAATCATCTCTCTCTCTCTCTCTCTCTCTCTCTCTCTCTCTCTCTCTCTCTCTCTCTCTCTCTCTCTCTCCTCTCTCTCTCTCTCTCTCTCTCTCTCTCTCTCTCTCTCTCTCTCTCTCTCTCTCTCTCTCTCTCTCTCTCTCTCTCTCTCTCTCTCTCATTACACTAATAAAATCACTGTTGTTGTTGTTTCGGATTTAGCTACTCAGAACAAAGTGTCCATGTAGCATGGACTTTGGTGAGCTCGTAAATATATTTATTATCATTAGTGTTATTCCTATTTGTATTCAGGCGCAGGTCAATCACCTCACTTACACAACTGTTAGGGTGTATATAAAAGGAACCCGCTCTTTGAATAATTAAGTCTAGTTCTTAGCACAGGCCAGAAAATACGTTTGTGGACACATAATTTACGTGTTTTTCAATATTTTGCCAAAACATATCTTGGAGAAACTTTACTCATTAGTCTGTGAATTCTAACCGATATTAAGAAAAATAATAGATTTTCCTGTAACGCCACAGGTCCAATATACAAAGCCATGGCAGAAATTATATACGAATGTTGTATTCGCAAACCAACTAGGCCAAAAAGAGTATGTGCTCCGATAAAGAAGACTCTAGGTTCGCAAGCAAATTTCCAACAGAAGGAGGAAAAGGTCGTAATCGACAATAAGGCAAAAACAAACGATGAACAAAATCAGTCTACAAATATACCAATGAAAATAAGAAATGATACGCTGGTCACAAGCCTCGATAAGAAGATCATTACTTTGAATGATTCCATCAAAAGTAACAAGCAAACTCCCTGCACTTCATTTGATATGACGATAAAAAATTGTGAGCAAAACCGCATTGAATATTTGCAGCCCAAAAAGCGAGCTAGAAAAGATGACTGTAACATTCCCGAGGATTCATGCAAAAAGCCGAGATTGATCAAACCCAACGACCAAAACTCCAGACGAACAGTTATCTTAATTTAGGGAAATTATTATGAAATTTAAAAGCTAAACGCCCTGTATACAATTTTAAATGTAAAAATTGTATGTCTGATGAAATATGATTATTTAATAAAGATTTAAAGAATTGATTGTATAATGTGCCTTCGAATTATATAATGTATGGAGATAGAAATTTGTGATCAGTATTTACCTCTGTCTGCTCTAAATCTTTGCTGTTCATGCAATATATTTCCATTACATCGATTTTTGTTTTGAGTTCATGTATTTAACTGGAAATTTTTACTTCTTGTCATACTAATACAGCCTTTCATATGTTTCGCTAAAGGTCTGCTCTGAATAAGGAAAGCAAAGGATACTAACATAAGGTGAAAAAGTAGTGGTGACCTATTAGAGGTGTACAAGTTGACGAATGGGAATAACAAAAGGGGGATAATAATAAGGTATTAAAGGAATCAAAACAAAATAGAACTCGAAAAAATGGTTATAAATTGGACATGTTTTAGATTTAGGAAAGACCTTGATAAATACTGGTTCGGTTGTTGATTTGTTGAACAAATTACTGCATAACACATAAGAACGAAGGTAGCTGCAGAAGGCCTATTGGCCCATACGAGGCACCTCCTATTTATAACCACCCAATCCCACTCATATACACGTCCAACCCACGCTTGAAACAGTCGAGGAACCCCACCTCCACTGCGTTTCATGGTAATTGGTTCCACAAATCAACAACCCTGTTACCGAACCAGTATTTACCCAAGTCTTTCCTAAATCTAAACTTATCCAATTGTTTCGCATTCTGTCGTGTGTTGATACTTTTAATACTCCATTAATATCCCCTGTGTTATATCCATTCATCCACTTGTAAACCTCAATCATGTCACCCCCTAACTCTTTGCCTTTCCCGTGAATGCAATTTAAGCTTCGTTAATCTTTATTCATATGAAAGATTTCTAATTTGGGGAATTAACTTTGTCATCCTAAGTTTGACACGTTCAAGAGAATTTATATTCATTCTATGGTACGGCGACCAAAACTGACCTGCATAATCTAAATGGGGCCTAACTAGAGAAAGATATACCTGAAGAACCACACCAGATGTCCTCTTACTAATGCTTCGATTAATAAATCACAGTGTCCTATTTGCCTTATTACGAACATTCGTGCATTGATCCTTCGGTTTTAAACTGTTACTAATCAAAACTCTCAGATCCCTTCGACAATCTCAACACCATCTAGCTTGTATCTTATTAATATAAGAACAAAGGTAACTGCAGAAGGCCTATTGGCCCATACGAGACAGCTTCTATTTATAACAACGCCTTCATATATCAAAGATTTCTAATTTAGGGGTTTAACTTAGTCATCCTACACTGGACACGTTCAAGTGAATTTATATCCATTCTATAGGACAGCGACCAAAACTGAACTGAACTGGGCCTAAACAGAGCAAGATATAGCTGAAGAACCACATCAGGTCTCTTGTTACTGACGCTTCGATTAATAAATCCAGTGTCCAATTTGCCTTATTACGAACATTCATGCATTAATCCTATTGTTTTAAATTCTTACTAATCATAACTCCCAGATACCTTTCGCAATCTCAACACCATCTTGCTCGTATCTTGTAAATCATCATTACGTAGCCTCAGAACTTTTTCATTTATCAGCATTAAATTGTACCTGACAATCATCTCTCTCTCTCTCTCTCTCTCTCTCTCTCCTCTCTCTCTCTCTCCTCTCTCTCTCTCTCTCTCTCTCTCTCTCTCTCTCTCTCTCTCTCCTCTCTCTCTCTCTCTCTCTCTCTCTCATTACACTAATAAAATCACTGTTGTTGTTGTTTCGGATTTAGCTACTCAGAACAAAGTGTCCATGTAGCATGGACTTTGGTGAGCTCGTAAATATATTTATTATCATTAGTGTTATTCCTATTTGTATTCAGGCGCAGGTCAATCACCTCACTTACACAACTGTTAGGGTGTATATAAAAGGAACCCGCTCTTTGAATAATTAAGTCTAGTTCTTAGCACAGGCCAGAAAATACGTTTGTGGACACATAATTTACGTGTTTTTCAATATTTTGCCAAAACATATCTTGGAGAAACTTTACTCATTAGTCTGTGAATTCTAACCGATATTAAGAAAAATAATAGATTTTCCTGTAACGCCACAGGTCCAATATACAAAGCCATGGCAGAAATTATATACGAATGTTGTATTCGCAAACCAACTAGGCCAAAAGAGTATGTGCTCCGATAAAGAAGACTCTAGGTTCGCAAGCAAATTTCCAACAGAAGGAGGAAAAGGTCGTAATCGACAATAAGGCAAAAACAAACGATGAACAAAATCAGTCCTACAAATATACCAATGAAAATAAGAAATGATACGCTGGTCACAAGCCTCGATAAGAAGATCATTACTTTGAATGATTCATCAAAAGTAACAAGCAAACTCCCTGCACTTCATTTGATATGACGATAAAAAATTGTGAGCAAAACCGCATTGAATATTTGCAGCCCCAAAAAGCGAGCTAGAAAAGATGACTGTAACATTCCCGAGGATTCATGCAAAAAGCCGAGATTGATCAAACCCAACGACCAAAACTCCAGACGAACAGTTATCTTAATTTAGGGAAATTATTATGAAATTTAAAGCTAAACGCCCTGTATACAATTTTAAATGTAAAAATTGTATGTCTGATGAAATATGATTATTTAATAAAGATTTAAAAGAATTGATTGTATAATGTGCCTTCGAATTATATAATGTAGAGAGATAGAAATTTGTGATCAGTATTTACCTCTGTCTGCTCTAAATCTTTGCTGTTCATGCAATATATTTCCATTACATCGATTTTTGTTTTGAGTTCATGTATTTAACTGGAAATTTTTACTTCTTGTCATACTAATACAGCCTTTTCATATGTTTCGCTAAAGGTCTGCTCTGAATAAGGAAAGCAAAGGATACTAACATAAGGTGAAAAAGTAGTGGTGACCTATTAGAGGTGTACAAGTTGACGAATGGGAATAACAAAAGGGGGATAATAATAAGGTATTAAAGGAATCAAAACAAAATAGAACTCGAAAAAATGGTTATAAATTGGACATGTTTAGATTTAGGAAAGACCTTGATAAATACTGGTTCGGTTGTTGATTTGTTGAACAAATTACTGCATAACACATAAGAACGAAGGTAGCTGCAGAAGGCCTATTGCCCATACGAGGCACCTCCTATTTATAACCACCCAATCCCACTCATATACACGTCCAACCCACGCTTGAAACAGTCGAGGAACCCCACCTCCACTGCGTTTCATGGTAATTGGTTCCACAAATCAACAACCCTGTTACCGAACCAGTATTTACCCAAGTCTTTCCTAAATCTAAACTTATCCAATTGTTTCGCATTCTGTCGTGTGTTGATACTTTTAATACTCCATTAATATCCCCTGTGTTATATCCATTCATCCACTTGTAAACCTCAATCATGTCACCCCCTAACTCTTCGCCTTTCCCGTGAATGCAATTTAAGCTTCGTAATCTTTATTCATATGAAAGATTTCTAATTTGGGGAATTAACTTTGTCATCCTAAGTTTGACACGTTCAAGAGAATTTAATATTCATTCTATGGTACGGCGACCAAAACTGACCTGCATAATCTAAATGGGGCCTAACTAGAGAAGATATACCTGAAGAACCACACCAGATGTCCTCTTACTAATGCTTCGATTAATAAATCACAGTGTCCTATTTGCCTTATTACGAACATTCGTGCAATTGATCCTTCGGTTTTAAACTGTTACTAATCAAAACTCTCAGATCCCTTCGACAATCTCAACACCATCTAGCTTGTATCTTATTAATATAAGAACAAAGGTAAACTGCAGAAGGCCTATTGGCCCATACGAGACAGCTTCTATTTATAACAACGCCTTCATATATCAAAGATTTCTAATTTAGGGGTTTAACTTAGTCATCCTACACTGGACACGTTTCAAGTGAATTTATATCCATTCTATAGGACAGCGACCCAAAACTGAACTGAACTGGGCCTAAACAGGAGCAAGATATAGCTGAAGAACCACATCAGGTCTCTTGTTACTGACGCTTCGATTAATAAATCCCAGTGTCCAATTTGCCTTATTACGAACATTCATGCATTAATCCTATTGTTTTAAATTCTTACTAATCATAACTCCCAGATACCTTTCGCAATCTCAACACCATCTTGCTCGTATCTTGTAACTCTATCATCATTACGTAGCCTCAGAACTTTTCATTTATCAGCATTAAATTGTACCTGACAATCATCTCTCTCTTCTCTCTCTCTCTCTCTCTCTCTCTCTCTCTCTCTCTCTCTCTCTCTCTCTCTCTCTCTCTTCTCTCTCTCTCTCTCTCTCTCTCTCTCTCTCTCTCTCTCTCTCCTATTACACTAATAAATCACTGTTGTTGTTGTTTCGGATTTAAGCTACTCAGAACAAAGTGTCCATGTAGCATGGACTTTGGTGAGCTCGTAAATATATTTATTATCATTAGTGTTATTCCTGCTTTGTATTCAGGCGCAGGTCAATCACCTCACTGACACAAATGTTAGGGTTGTATATAAAAGGAACCCGCTCTTGAATAATTAAGTCTAGTTCTTAGCACAGGCCAGAAAATACGTTTGTGGACACATAATTTACGTGTTTTTCAATATTTGCCAAAACATATCTTGGAGAAACTTTACTCATTAGTCTAGTGAATTCTAACCGATATTAGAAAAATATAGATTTTCCTGTAAACGCCACAGGTCCAATATACAAAGCCATGGCAGAAATTATATACGAATGTTGTATTCGCAAACCAACTAGGCCAAAAAGAGTATGTGCTCCGATAAAGAAGACTCTAGGTTCGCAAGCAAATTCCAACAGAAGGAGGAAAAGGTCGTAATCGACAATAAGGCAAAAACAAACGATGAACAAAATCAGTCTACAAATATACCAATGAAAATAAGAAATGATACGCTGGTCACAAGCCTCGATAAGAAGATCATTACTTTGAACTGATTCCATCAAAGTAACAAGCAAACTCCCTGCACTTCATTTGATATGACGATAAAAAATTGTGAGCAAAACCGCATTGAATATTTGCAGCCCAAAAAGCGAGCTAGAAAAGATGACTGTAACATTCCCGAGGATTCATGCAAAAGCCGAGATTGATCAAACCCAACGACCAAAACTCCAGACGAACAGTTATCTTAATTTAGGGAAATTATTATGAAATTTAAAAGCTAAACGCCCTGTATACAATTTTAAATGTAAAAATTGTATGTCTGATGAAATATGATTATTTAATAAAGATTTAAAAGAATTGATTGTATAATGTGCCTTCGAATTATATAATGTAGAGAGATAGAAATTTGTGATCAGTATTTACCTCAGTCTGCTCTAAATCTTTGCTGTTCATGCAATATATTCCATTACATCGATTTTTGTTTTGAGTTCATGTATTTAACTGGAAATTTTTACTTCTTGTCATACTAATACAGCCTTTCATATGTTTTCGCTAAAGGTCTGCTCTGAATAAGGAAAGCAAAGGATACTAACATAAGGTGAAAAAGTAGTGGTGACCTATTAGAGGTGTACAAGTTGACGACATGGGAATAACAAAAGGGGGATAATAATAAGGTATTAAAGGAATCAAAACAAAATAGAACTCGAAAAAATGGTTATAATTGGACATGTTTAGATTTAGGAAAGACCTTGATAAATACTGGTTCGGTTGTTGATTTGTTGAACAAATTACTGCATAACACATAAGAACGAAGGTAGCTGCAGAAGGCCTATTGGCCCATACGAGGCACCTCCTATTTATAACCACCCAATCCCACTCATATACACGTCCAAACCCACGCTTGAAACAGTCGAGGAACCCCACCTCCACTGCGTTTCATGGTAATTGGTTCCACAAATCAACAACCCTGTTTACCGAACCAGTTATTTACCCAAGTCTTCCTAAATCTAAACTTATCCAATTGTTTCGCATTCTGTCGTGTGTTGATACTTTTAATACTCCATTAATATCCCCTGTGTTATATCCATTCATCCACTTGTAAACCTCAATCATGTCACCCCCTAACTCTTCGCCTTTCCGTGAATGCAATTTAAGCTTCGTTAATCTTTATTCATATGAAAGATTTCTAATTTGGGGAATTAACTTTGTCATCCTAAGTTTGACACAGTTCAAGAGAATTTATACTTCATTCTATAGGTACGGCGACCAAAACTGACCTGCATAATCTAAATGGGGCCTAACTAGAGAAGATATACCTGAAGAACCACACCAGATGTCCTCTTACTAATGCTTCGATTAATAAATCACAGTGTCCCTATTTGCCTTATTACGAACATTCGTGGCATTGATTCCTTCGGTTTAAACTGTTACTAATCAAAACTCTCAGATCCCTTCGACAATCTCAACACCATCTAGCTTGTATCTTATTAATATAAGAACCAAAGGTAACTGCAGAAGGCCTATTGGCCCATACGAGACAGCTTCTATTTATAACAACGCCTTCATATATCAAAGATTTCTAATTTAGGGGTTTAACTTAGTCTCCTACACTGGACACGTTCAAGTGAATTTATATCCATTCTATAGGACAGCGACCAAAACTGAACTGAACTGGGCCTAAACAGAGCAAGATATAGCTGAAGAACCACATCAGGTCTCTTATTACTGACGCTTCGATTAATAAATCCCAGTGTCCAATTTGCCTTATTACGAACATTCATGCATTAATCCTATTGTTTTAAATTCTTACTAATCATAACTCCCAGATACCTTTCGCATCCGACTTCGCAATCTCAACACCATCTAGCTCGTATCTTGTAACTCTATCATCATTACCTAGCCTCAGAACTTTTTCATTTATCAGCATTAAATTGTACCTGACAATCATCTCTCTCTCTCTCTCTCTCTCTCTCTCTCTCTCTCTCTCTCTCTCTCTCTCTCTCTCTTCTCTCTCTCTCCTCTCTCTCTCTCTCTCTCTCTCTCTCTCTCCTCTCTCTCTCTCTCTCTCTCTCTCTCTCTCTCTCTCTCTCTCTCCTCTCTCTCTCTCTCTCTCTCTCTCTCTCTCTCTCTCTCTCTCTCTCTCCTCTCTCTCTCTCTCTCTCTCCTCTCTCTCTCTCTCTCTCTCTCTCTCTCTCTCTCTCTCTCTCTCTCTCTCTCTCTCTCTCTCTCCTCTCTCTCTCTCTCTCTCTCTCTCTCTCTCTCTCTCTCTCTCTCTCTCTCTCTCTCCTCTCTCTCTCTCTCTCTCTCCTCTCTCTCTCTCTCTCTCTTCTCCTCTCTCTCTCTCTCTCTCTCTCTCTCTCTCTCTCTCTCTCTCTCTCTCTCTCTCTCTCTCTCTCTCTCTCTCTCTCTCTCTCTCTCTCTCTCTCTCTCTCTCTCTCTCTCTCTCTCTCTCTCTCTCTCTCTCTCTCTCTCTCTCTCTCCTCTCTCTCTCTCTCTCTCTCTCTCTCTCTCTCTCTCTCTCTCTCTCTCATTACACTAATAAAATCACTGTTGTTGTTGTTTCGGATTTAGCTACTCAGAACAAAGTGTCCATGTAGCATGGACTTTGGTGAGCTCGTAAATATATTTATTATCATTAGTGTTATTCCTATTTGTATTCAGGCGCAGGTCAATCACCTCACTTACACAACTGTTAGGTGTATATAAAAGGAACCCGCTCTTTGAATAATTAAGTCTAGTTCTTAGCACAGGCCAGAAAATACGTTTGTGGACACATAATTTACGTGTTTTTCAATATTTTGCCAAAACATATCTTGGAGAAACTTTACTCATTAGTCTGTGAATTCTAACCGATATTAAGAAAAATAGATTTTCCTGTAACGCCACAGGTCCAATATACAAAGCCATGGCAGAAATTATATACGAATGTTGTATTCGCAAACCAACTAGGCCAAAAGAGTATGTGCTCCGATAAAGAAGACTCTAGTTCGCAAGCAAATTTCCAACAGAAGGAGGAAAAGGTCGTAATCGACAATAAGGCAAAAAAACGATGAACAAAATCAGTCTACAAATATACCAATGAAAATAAGAAATGATACGCTGGTCACAAGCCTCGATAAGAAGATCATTACTTTGAATGATTCCATCAAAAGTAACAAGCAAACTCCCTGCACTTCATTTGATATGACGATAAAAAATTGTGAGCAAAACCGCATTGAATATTTGCAGCCCAAAAGCGAGCTAGAAAAGATGACTGTAACATTCCCGAGGATTCATGCAAAAAGCCGAGATTGATCAAACCCAACGACCAAAACTCCAGACGAACAGTTATCTTAATTTAGGGAAATTATTATGAAATTTAAAAGCTAAACGCCCTGTATACAATTTTAAATGTAAAAATTGTATGTCTGATGAAATATGATTATTTAATAAATTTAAAAGAATTGATTGTATAATGTGCCTTCGAATTATATAATGTAGAGAGATAGAAATTTGTGATCAGTATTTACCTCTGTCTGCTCTAAATCTTTGCTGTTCATGCAATATATTTCCATTACATCGATTTTTGTTTTGAGTTCATGTATTTAACTGGAAATTTTTACTTCTTGTCATACTAATACAGCCTTTCATATGTTTCGCTAAAGGTCTGCTCTGAATAAGGAAAGCAAAGGATACTAACATAAGGTGAAAAAGTAGTGGTGACCTATTAGAGGTGTACAAGTTGACGAATGGGAATAACAAAAGGGGATAATAATAAGGTATTAAAGGAATCAAAACAAAATAGAACTCGAAAAAATGGTTATAAATTGGACATGTTTAGATTTAGGAAAGACCTTGATAAATACTGGTTCGGTTGTTGATTTGTTGAACAAATTACTGCATAACACATAAGAACGAAGGTAGCTGCAGAAGGCCTATTGGCCCATACGAGGCACCTCCTATTTATAACCACCCAATCCCACTCATATACACGTCCAACCCACGCTTGAAACAGTCGAGGAACCCCACCTCCACTGCGTTTCATGGTAATTGGTTCCACAAATCAACAACCCTGTTACCGAACCAGTATTTACCCAAGTCTTTCCTAAATCTAAACTTATCCAATTGTTTCGCATTCTGTCGTGTGTTGATACTTTTAATACTCCATTAATATCCCCTGTGTTATATCCATTCATCCACTTGTAAACCTCAATCATGTCACCCCCTAACTCTTCGCCTTTCCCGTGAATGCAATTTAAGCTTCGTTAATCTTTATTCATATGAAAGATTTCTAATTTGGGGAATTAACTTTGTCATCCTAAGTTTGACACGTTCAAGAGAATTTATATTCATTCTATGGTACGGCGACCAAAACTGACCTGCATAATCTAAATGGGGCCTAACTAGAGAAAGATATACCTGAAGAACCACACCAGATGTCCTCTTACTAATGCTTCGATTAATAAATCACAGTGTCCTATTTGCCTTATTACGAACATTCGTGCATTGATCCTTCGGTTTTAAACTGTTACTAATCAAAACTCTCAGATCCCTTCGACAATCTCAACACCATCTAGCTTGTATCTTATTAATATAAGAACAAAGGTAACTGCAGAAGGCCTATTGGCCCATACGAGACAGCTTCTATTTATAACAACGCCTTCATATATCAAAGATTTCTAATTTAGGGGTTTAACTTAGTCATCCTACACTGGACACGTTCAAGTGAATTTATATCCATTCTATAGGACAGCGACCAAAACTGAACTGAACTGGGCCTAAACAGAGCAAGATATAGCTGAAGAACCACATCAGGTCTCTTATTACTGACGCTTCGATTAATAAATCCCAGTGTCCAATTTGCCTTATTACGAACATTCATGCATTAATCCTATTGTTTTAAATTCTTACTACTCATAACTCCCAGATACCTTTCGCAATCCGACTTCGCAATCTCAACACCATCTAGCTCGTATCTTGTAACTCTATCATCATTACCTAGCCTCAGAACTTTTTCATTTATCAGCATTAAATTGTACCTGACAATCATCTCTCTCTCTCTCTCTCTCTCTCTCTCTCTCTCTCTCTCCTCTCTCTCTCTCTCTCTCTCTCTCTCTCTCTCTCTCTCTCTCTCTCTCTCTCTCTCTCTCTCTCTCTCTCTCTCTCTCTCTCTCTCTCTCTCTCTCTCTCTCTCTCTCTCTCTCTCTCTCTCTCTCTCTCTCTCTCTCTCTCTCTCTCTCTCTCTCTTCTCTCTCTCTCTCTCTCTCTCTCTCTCTCTCTCTCTCTCTCTCTCTCTCTCTCTTCTCTCTCTCTCTCTCTCTCTCTCTCTCTTCCTCTCTCTCTCCTCTCTCTCTCTCTCTCTCTCTCTCTCTCTCTCTCTCTCTCTCTCTCTCTCTCTCTCCTCTCTCTCTCTCTCTCTCTCTCTCCTCTCTCTCTCTCTCTCTCTCTCTCTCTCTCTCTCCTCTTCTCTCTCTCTCTCTCTCTCTCTCTCTCTCTCTCTCTCTCTCTCTCTCTCTCTCTCTCTCTCTCTCTCTCTCTCTCTCTCTCTCTCCTCTCTCTCTCTCTCTCTCTCATTACACTAATAAAATCACTGTTGTTGTTGTTTCGGATTTAGCTACTCAGAACAAAGTGTCCATGTAGCATGGACTTTGGTGAGCTCGTAAATATATTTATTATCATTAGTGTTATTCCTATTTGTATTCAGGCGCAGGTCAATCACCTCACTTACACAACTGTTAGGGTGTATATAAAAGGAACCCGCTCTTTGAATAATTAAGTCTAGTTCTTAGCACAGGCCAGAAAATACGTTTGTGGACACATAATTTACGTGTTTTTCAATATTTTGCCAAAACATATCTTGGAGAAACTTTACTCATTAGTCTGTGAATTCTAACCGATATTAAGAAAAATAATAGATTTTCCTGTAACGCCACAGGTCCAATATACAAGCCATGGCAGAAATTATATACGAATGTTGTATTCGCAAACCAACTAGGCCAAAAAGAGTATGTGCTCCGATAAAGAAGACTCTAGGTTCGCAAGCAAATTTCCAACAGAAGGAGGAAAAGGTCGTAATCGACAATAAGGCAAAAACAAACGATGAACAAAATCAGTCTACAAATATACCAATGAAATAAGAAATGATACGCTGGTCACAAGCCTCGATAAGAAGATCATTACTTTGAATGATTCCATCAAAAGTAACAAGCAAACTCCCTGCACTTCATTTGATATGACGATAAAAATTGTGAGCAAAACCGCATTGAATATTTGCAGCCCAAAAAGCGAGCTAGAAAAGATGACTGTAACATTCCCGAGGATTCATGCAAAAGCCGAGATTGATCAAACCCAACGACCAAAACTCCAGACGAACAGTTATCTTAATTTAGGGAAATTATTATGAAATTTAAAAGCTAAACGCCCTGTATACAATTTTAAATGTAAAAATTGTATGTCTGATGAAATATGATTATTTAATAAAGATTTAAAAGAATTGATTGTATAATGTGCCTTCGAATTATATAATGTAGAGAGATAGAAATTTGTGATCAGTATTTACCTCTGTCTGCTCTAATCTTTGCTGTTCATGCAATATATTTCCATTACATCGATTTTTTGTTTTGAGTTCATGTATTTAACTGGAAATTTTTACTTCTTGTCATACTAATACAGCCTTTCATATGTTTCGCTAAAGGTCTGCTCTGAATAAGGAAAGCAAAGGATACTAACATAAGGTGAAAAGTAGTGGTGACCTATTAGAGGTGTACAAGTTGACGAATGGGAATAACAAAAGGGGGATAATATAAGGTATTAAAGGAATCAAAACAAAATAGAACTCGAAAAAATGGTTATAAATTGGACATGTTTAGATTTAGGAAAGACCTTGATAAATACTGGTTCGGTTGTTGATTTGTTGAACAAATTACTGCATAACACATAAGACGAAGGTAGCTGCAGAAGGCCTATTGGCCCATACGAGGCACCTCCTATTTATAACCACCCCAATCCCACTCATATACACGTCCAACCCACGCTTGAAACAGTCGAGGAACCCCACCTCCACTGCGTTTCATGGTAATTGGTTCCACAAATCAACAACCCTGTTACCGAACCAGTATTTACCCAAGTCTTTCCTAAATCTAAACTTATCCAATTGTTTCGCATTCTGTCGTGTGTTGATACTTTTAATACTCCATTAATATCCCCTGTGTTATATCCATTCATCCACTTGTAAACCTCAATCATGTCACCCCCTAACTCTTCGCCTTTCCCGTGAATGCAATTTAAGCTTCGTTAATCTTTATTCATATGAAAGATTTCTAATTTGGGGAATTAACTTTGTCATCCTAAGTTTGACACGTTCAAGAGAATTTATATTCATTCTATGGTACGGCGACCAAAACTGACCTGCATAATCTAAATGGGGCCTAACTAGAGAAAGATATACCTGAAGAACCACACCAGATGTCCTCTTACTAATGCTTCGATTAATAAATCACAGTGTCCTATTTGCCTTATTACGAACATTCGTGCATTGATCCTTCGGTTTTAAACTGTTACTAATCAAAACTCTCAGATCCCTTCGACAATCTCAACACCATCTAGCTTGTATCTTATTAATATAAGAACAAAGGTAACTGCAGAAGGCCTATTGGCCCATACGAGACAGCTTCTATTTATAACAACGCCTTCATATATCAAAGATTTCTAATTTAGGGTTTAACTTAGTCATCCTACACTGGACACGTTCAAGTGAATTTATATCCATTCTATAGGACAGCGACCAAAACTGAACTGAACTGGGCCTAACAGAGCAAGATATAGCTGAAGAACCACATCAGGTCTCTTATTACTGACGCTTCGATTAATAAATCCCAGTGTCCAATTTGCCTTATTACGAACATTCATGCATTAATCCTATTGTTTTAAATTCTTACTACTCATAACTCCCAGATACCTTTCGCAATCCGACTTCGCAATCTCAACACCATCTAGCTCGTATCTTGTAACTCTATCATCATTACCTAGCCTCAGAACTTTTTCATTTATCAGCATTAAATTGTACCTGACAATCATCTCTCTCTCTCTCTCTCTCTCTCTCTCTCCTCTCTCCTCTCTCTCTCTCTCTCTCTCTCTCTCTCTCTCTCTCTCTCTCTCTCTCTCTCTCTCTCTCTCTCTCTCTCTCTCTCTCTCTCTCTCTCTCTCTCTCTCTCTCTCTCTCTCTCTCTCTCTCTCTCTCTCTCTCTCTCTCTCTCTCTCTCTCTCCCTCTCTCTCTCTCTCTCTCTCTCTCCTCTCTCTCTCCTCTCTCTCTCTCTCTCTCTCTCCTCTCTCTCTCTCTCTCTCTCTCTCTCTCTCTCTCTCTCTCTCTCTCTCTCTCTCTCTCTCTCTCTCTCTCTCTCTCTCCTCTCTCTCTCTCTCTCTCTCTCTCTCTCTCTCTCTCTCTCTCTCTCTCTCTCTCTCTCTCTCTCTCCTCTCTCTCTCTCTCTCTCTCTCTCTCTCTCTCTCTCTCTCTCTCTCTCTCTCTCTCTCTCTCTCTCTCTCTCTCTCTCTCCTCTCTCTCTCTCTCTCTCTCTCTCTCTCTCTCTCTCCTCTCTCTCTCTCTCTCTCCTCTCTCTCTCTCTCTCTCTCCTCTCTCTCTCTCTCTCTCTCATTACACTATAAAAATCACTGTTGTTGTTGTTTCGGATTTAGCTACTCAGAACAAAGTGTCCATGTAGCATGGACTTTGGTGAGCTCGTAAATATATTTATTATCATTAGTGTTATTCCTATTTGTATTCAGGCGCAGGTCAATCACCTCACTTACACAACTGTTAGGTGTATATAAAAGGAACCCGCTCTTTGAATAATTAAGTCTAGTTCTTAGCACAGGCCAAAATACGTTTGTGGACACATAATTTACGTGTTTTTCAATATTTTGCCAAAACATATCTTGGAGAAACTTTACTCATTAGTCTGTGAATTCTAACCGATATTAGAAAAATAATAGATTTTCCTGTAACGCCACAGGTCCAATATACAAAGCCATGGCAGAAATTATATACGAATGTTGTATTCGCAACCAACTAGGCCAAAAGAGTATGTGCTCCGATAAAGAAGACTCTAGGTTCGCAAGCAAATTTCCAACAGAAGGAGGAAAAGGTCGTAATCGACAATAAGGCAAAAACAAACGATGAACAAAATCAGTCTACAAATATACCAATGAAAATAAGAAATGATACGCTGGTCACAAGCCTCGATAAGAAGATCATTACTTTGAATGATTCCATCAAAGTAACAAGCAAACTCCCTGCACTTCATTTGATATGACGATAAAAAATTGTGAGCAAACCGCATTGAATATTTGCAGCCCAAAAAGCGAGCTAGAAAAGATGACTGTAACATTCCCGAGGATTCATGCAAAAAGCCGAGATTGATCAAACCCAACGACCAAAACTCCAGACGAACAGTTATCTTAATTTAGGGAAATTATTATGAAATTTAAAAGCTAAACGCCCTGTATACAATTTTAAATGTAAAAATTGTATGTCTGATGAAATATGATTATTTAATAAAGATTTAAAAGAATTGATTGTATAATGTGCCTTCGAATTATATAATGTAGAGAGATAGAAATTTGTGATCAGTATTTACCTCTGTCTGCTCTAAATCTTTGCTGTTCATGCAATATATTTCCATTACATCGATTTTTGTTTTGAGTTCATGTATTTAACTGGAAATTTTTACTTCTTGTCATACTAATACAGCCTTTCATATGTTTCGCTAAAGGTCTGCTCTGAATAAGGAAAGCAAAGGATACTAACATAAGGTGAAAAAGTAGTGGTGACCTATTAGAGGTGTACAAGTTGACGAATGGGAATAACAAAAGGGGGATAATAATAAGGTATTAAAGGAATCAAAACAAAATAGAACTCGAAAAAATGGTTATAAATTGGACATGTTTAGATTTAGGAAAGACCTTGATAAATACTGGTTCGGTTGTTGATTTGTTGAACAAATACTGCATAACACATAAGAACGAAGGTAGCTGCAGAAGGCCTATTGGCCCATACGAGGCACCTCCTATTTATAACCACCCAATCCCACTCATATACACGTCCAACCCACGCTTGAAACAGTCGAGGAACCCCCCTCCACTGCGTTTCATGGTAATTGGTTCCACAAATCAACAACCCTGTTACCGAACCAGTATTTACCCAAGTCTTTCCTAAATCTAAACTTATCCAATTGTTTCGCATTCTGTCGTGTGTTGATACTTTTAATACTCCATTAATATCCCCTGTGTTATATCCATTCATCCACTTGTAAACCTCAATCATGTCACCCCCTAACTCTTCGCCTTTCCCGTGAATGCAATTTAAGCTTCGTTAATCTTTATTCATATGAAAGATTTCTAATTTGGGGAATTAACTTTGTCATCCTAAGTTTGACACGTTCAAGAGAATTTATATTCATTCTATGGTACGGCGACCAAAACTGACCTGCATAATCTAATGGGGCCTAACTAGAGAAAGATATACCTGAAGAACCACACCAGATGTCCTCTTACTAATGCTTCGATTAATAAATCACAGTGTCCTATTTGCCTTATTACGAACATTCGTGCATTGATCCTTCGGTTTTAAACTGTTACTAATCAAAACTCTCAGATCCCTTCGACAATCTCAACACCATCTAGCTTGTATCTTATTAATATAAGAACAAAGGTAACTGCAGAAGGCCTATTGGCCCATACGAGACAGCTTCTATTTATAACAACGCCTTCATATATCAAAGATTTCTAATTTAGGGGTTTAACTTAGTCATCCTACACTGGACACGTTCAAGTGAATTTATATCCATTCTATAGGACAGCGACCAAAACTGAACTGAACTGGGCCTAAACAGAGCAAGATATAGCTGAAGAACCACATCAGGTCTCTTATACTGCGCTTCGATAATAAATCCCAGTGTCCAATTTGCCTTATTACGAACATTCATGATTAATCCTATTGTTTTAAATTCTTACTACTCATAACTCCCAGATACCTTTCGCAATCCGACTTCGCAATCTCAACACCATCTAGCTCGTATCTGTAAACTCTATCAATCATTACCTAGCCTCAGAACTTTTTCATTTATCAGCATTAATTGTACCTGACAATCATCTCTCTCTCTCTCTCTCTCTCTCTCTCGTCTCTCTCTCGTCTCTCTCTCTTCTCTCGTCTCTCTCTCTCTCTCTCTCTCTCTCTCTCTCTCTCTCGCTCTCCTCTCTCTCTCTCTCTCTCTCTCTCTCTCTCTCTCTCTCTCTCTCTCTCTCTTCAGCTCCTCTCTCTCTCTCTCTCTCTCC